>NW_027189178.1:263039-283615 GCF_040958095.1 Procambarus clarkii | reverse complement strand
ATATATCTCGAAGTCTCTACTTCTTTTGTAGGGTCTGATGGTGTAGTGGGTTAAAGCGTACTAGTTATGGCTAGCTACTGGAAGGTAGTTGTGCTTTCTGGGTTCGAGGCCCACTGGTGGGTGTTGTCCAAAGATTGTTAATCTTCACTTGTGGTTTATGCAAGTATAGGCTTATAGCATGGACACGAGTTCTCTCACATTGACAGTGGCTTGATGAAAAACGCAGAGTAACCTCACACTTGTCTAGTGCCCTCGGGAAGTGGAGATATTTGAGGTGTATATATATCTCGAAGTCTCTACTTCTTTGTAGGGTCTGATGGTGTAGTGGGTTAAAGCGTACTAGTTATGGCAGCTACTGGAAGGTAGTTGTGCTTTCTGGGTTCGAGGCCCACTGGTGGGTGTTGTCCAAAGATTGTTAATCTTCACTTGTGGTTTATGCAAGTATAGGCTTATAGCATGGACACGAGTTCTCTCACATTGACAGTGGCTTGATGAAAAACGCAGAGTAACCTCACACTTGTCTAGTGCCCTCGGGAAGTGGAGATATTTGAGGTGTATATATATCTCGAAGTCTCTACTTCTTTTGTAGGGTCTGATGGTGTAGTGGGTTAAAGCGTACTAGTTATGGCAGCTACTGGAAGGTAGTTGTGCTTTCTGGGTTCGAGGCCCACTGGTGGGTGTTGTCCAAAGATTGTTAATCTTCACTTGTGGTTTATGCAAGTATAGGCTTATAGCATGGACACGAGTTCTCTCACATTGACAGTGGCTTGATGAAAAACGCAGAGTAACCTCACACTTGTCTAGTGCCCTCGGGAAGTGGAGATATTTGAGGTGTATATATATCTCGAAGTCTCTACTTCTTTTGTAGGGTCTGATGGTGTAGTGGGTTAAAGCGTACTAGTTATGGCAGCTACTGGAAGGTAGTTGTGCTTTCTGGGTTCGAGGCCCACTGGTGGGTGTTGTCCAAAGATTGTTAATCTTCACTTGTGGTTTATGCAAGTATAGGCTTATAGCATGGACACGAGTTCTCTCACATTGACAGTGGCTTGATGAAAAACGCAGAGTAACCTCACACTTGTCTAGTGCCCTCGGGAAGTGGAGATATTTGAGGTGTATATATATCTCGAAGTCTCTACTTCTTTTGTAGGGTCTGATGGTGTAGTGGGTTAAAGCGTACTAGTTATGGCAGCTACTGGAAGGTAGTTGTGCTTTCTGGGTTCGAGGCCCATTGGTGGGTGTTGTCCAAAGATTGTTAATCTTCACTTGTGGTTTATGCAAGTATAGGCTTATAGCATGGACACGAGTTCTCTCACATTGACAGTGGCTTGATGAAAAACGCAGAGTAACCTCATACTTGTCTAGTGCCCTCGGGAAGTGGAGATATTTGAGGTGTATATATATCTCGAAGTCTCTACTTCTTTTGTAGGGTCTGATGGTGTAGTGGGTTAAAGCGTACTAGTTATGGCAGCTACTGGAAGGTAGTTGTGCTTTCTGGGTTCGAGGCCCACTGGTGGGTGTTGTCCAAAGATTGTTAATCTTCACTTGTGGTTTATGCAAGTATAGGCTTATAGCATGGACACGAGTTCTCTCACATTGACAGTGGCTTGATGAAAAACGCAGAGTAACCTCACACTTGTCTAGTGCCCTCGGGAAGTGGAGATATTTGAGGTGTATATATATCTCGAAGTCTCTACTTCTTTAGTTAGGGTCTGATGGTGTAGTGGGTTAATGTGTACTAGTTATGGCAGCTACTGGAAGGTAGTTGTGCTTTCTGGGTTCGAGGCCCACTGGTGGGTGTTGTCCAAAGATTGTTAATCTTCACTTGTGGTTTATGCAAGTATAGGCTTATAGCATGGACACGAGTTCTCTCACATTGACAGTGGCTTGATGAAAAACGCAGAGTAACCTCACACTTGTCTAGTGCCCTCGGGAAGTGGAGATATTTGAGGTGTATATATATCTCGAAGTCTCTACTTCTTTTGTAGGGTCTGATGGTGTAGTGGGTTAAAGCGTACTAGTTATAGGCAGCTACTGGAAGGTAGTTGTGCTTTCTGGGTTCGAGGCCCACTGGTGGGTGTTGTCCAAAGATTGTTAATCTTCACTTGTGGTCTATGCAAGTATAGGCTTATAGCATGGACACGAGTTCTCTCACATTGACAGTGGCTTGATGAAAAACGCAGAGTAACCTCACACTTGTCTAGTGCCCTCAGGAAGTGGAGATATTTGAGGTGTATATATATCTCGAAGTCTCTACTTCCTTTGTAGGGTCTGATGGTGTAGTGGGTTAAAGCGTACTAGTTATGGCAGCTACTGGAAGGTAGTTGTGCTTTCTGGGTTCGAGGCCCATTGGTGGGTGTTGTCCAAAGATAGTTAATCTTCACTTGTGGTTTATGCAAGTATAGGCTTATAGTATGGACACGAGTTCTCTCACATTGACAGTGGCTTGATGAAAAACGCAGAGTAACCTCATACTTGTCTAGTGCCCTCGGGAAGTGGAGATATTTGAGGTGTATATATATCTCGAAGTCTCTACTTCTTTTGTAGGGTCTGATGGTGTAGTGGGTTAAAGCGTACTAGTTATGGCAGCTACTGGAAGGTAGTTGTGCTTTCTGGGTTCGAGGCCCATTGGTGGGTGTTGTCCAAAGATTGTTAATCTTCACTTGTGGTTTATGCAAGTATAGGCTTATAGTATGGACACGAGTTCTCTCACATTGACAGTGGCTTGATGAAAAACGCAGAGTAACCTCATACTTGTCTAGTGCCCTCGGGAAGTGGAGATATTTGAGGTGTATATATATCTCGAAGTCTCTACTTCTTTTGTAGGGTCTGATGGTGTAGTGGGTTAAAGCGTACTAGTTATGGCAGCTACTGGAAGGTAGTTGTGCTTTCTGGGTTCGAGGCCCACTGGTGGGTGTTGTCCAAAGATTGTTAATCTTCACTTGTGGTTTATGCAAGTATAGGCTTATAGTATGGACACGAGTTCTCTCACATTGACAGTGGCTTGATGAAAAACGCAGAGTAACCTCACACTTGTCTAGTGCCCTCGGGAAGTGGAGATATTTGAGGTGTATATATATCTCGAAGTCTCTACTTCTTTTGTAGGGTCTGATGGTGTAGTGGGTTAAAGCGTACTAGTTATGGCAGCTACTGGAAGGTAGTTGTGCTTTCTGGGTTCGAGGCCCACTGGTGGGTGTTGTCCAAAGATTGTTAATCTTCACTTGTGGTTTATGCAAGTATAGGCTTATAGCATGGACACGAGTTCTCTCACATTGACAGTGGCTTGATGAAAAACGCAGAGTAACCTCACACTTGTCTAGTGCCCTCGGGAAGTGGAGATATTTGAGGTGTATATATATCTCGAAGTCTCTACTTCTTTTGTAGGGTCTGATGGTGTAGTGGGTTAAAGCGTACTAGTTATGGCAGCTACTGGAAGGTAGTTGTGCTTTCTGGGTTCGAGGCCCACTGGTGGGTGTTGTCCAAAGATTGTTAATCTTCACTTGTGGTTTATGCAAGTATAGGCTTATAGCATGGACACGAGTTCTCTCACATTGACAGTGGCTTGATGAAAAACGCAGAGTAACCTCACACTTGTCTAGTGCCCTCGGGAAGTGGAGATATTTGAGGTGTATATATATCTCGAAGTCTCTACTTCTTTTGTAGGGTCTGATGGTGTAGTGGGTTAAAGCGTACTAGTTATAGCAGCTACTGGAAGGTAGTTGTGCTTTCTGGGTTCGAGGCCCACTGGTGGGTGTTGTCCAAAGATTGTTAATCTTCACTTGTGGTCTATGCAAGTATAGGCTTATAGCATGGACACGAGTTCTCTCACATTGACAGTGGCTTGATGAAAAACGCAGAGTAACCTCACACTTGTCTAGTGCCCTCAAGGAAGTGGAGATATTTGAGGTGTATATATATCTCGAAGTCTCTACTTCCTTTGTAGGGTCTGATGGTGTAGTGGGTTAAAGCGTACTAGTTATGGCAGCTACTGGAAGGTAGTTGTGCTTTCTGGGTTCGAGGCCCATTGGTGGGTGTTGTCCAAAGATAGTTAATCTTCACTTGTGGTTTATGCAAGTATAGGCTTATAGTATGGACACGAGTTCTCTCACATTGACAGTGGCTTGATGAAAAACGCAGAGTAACCTCATACTTGTCTAGTGCCCTCGGGAAGTGGAGATATTTGAGGTGTATATATATCTCGAAGTCTCTACTTCTTTTGTAGGGTCTGATGGTGTAGTGGGTTAAAGCGTACTAGTTATGGCAGCTACTGGAAGGTAGTTGTGCTTTCTGGGTTCGAGGCCCATTGGTGGGTGTTGTCCAAAGATTGTTAATCTTCACTTGTGGTTTATGCAAGTATAGGCTTATAGTATGGACACGAGTTCTCTCACATTGACAGTGGCTTGATGAAAAACGCAGAGTAACCTCATACTTGTCTAGTGCCCTCGGGAAGTGGAGATATTTGAGGTGTATATATATCTCGAAGTCTCTACTTCTTTTGTAGGGTCTGATGGTGTAGTGGGTTAAAGCGTACTAGTTATGGCAGCTACTGGAAGGTAGTTGTGCTTTCTGGGTTCGAGGCCCACTGGTGGGTGTTGTCCAAAGATTGTTAATCTTCACTTGTGGTTTATGCAAGAATAGGCTTATAGTATGGACACGAGTTCTCTCACATTGACAGTGGCTTGATGAAAAACGCAGAGTAACCTCACACTTGTCTAGTGCCCTCGGGAAGTGGAGATATTTGAGGTGTATATATATCTCGAAGTCTCTACTTCTTTTGTAGGGTCTGATGGTGTAGTGGGTTAAAGCGTACTAGTTATGGCAGCTACTGGAAGGTAGTTGTGCTTTCTGGGTTCGAGGCCCACTGGTGGGTGTTGTCCAAAGATTGTTAATCTTCACTTGTGGTTTATGCAAGTATAGGCTTATAGCATGGACACGAGTTCTCTCACATTGACAGTGGCTTGATGAAAAACGCAGAGTAACCTCACACTTGTCTAGTGCCCTCGGGAAGTGGAGATATTTGAGGTGTATATATATCTCGAAGTCTCTACTTCTTTTGTAGGGTCTGATGGTGTAGTGGGTTAAAGCGTACTAGTTATGGCAGCTACTGGAAGGTAGTTGTGCTTTCTGGGTTCGAGGCCCACTGGTGGGTGTTGTCCAAAGATTGTTAATCTTCACTTGTGGTTTTTGCAAGTATAGGCTTATAGCATGGACACGACTTCTCTCACATTGACAGTGGCTTGATGAAAAACGCAGAGTAACCTCACACTTGTCTAGTGCCCTCGGGAAGTGGAGATATTTGAGGTGTATATATATCTCGAAGTCTCTACTTCTTTAGTTGGGTCTGATGGTGTAGTGGGTTAATGTGTACTAGTTATGGCAGCTACTGGAAGGTAGTTGTGCTTTCTGGGTTCGAGGCCCACTGGTGGGTGTTGTCCAAAGATTGTTAATCTTCACTTGTGGTTTATGCAAGTATAGGCTTATAGCATGGACACGAGTTCTCTCACATTGACAGTGGCTTGATGAAAAACGCAGAGTAACCTCACACTTGTCTAGTGCCCTCGGGAAGTGGAGATATTTGAGGTGTATATATATCTCGAAGTCTCTACTTCTTTTGTAGGGTCTGATGGTGTAGTGGGTTAAAGCGTACTAGTTATAGCAGCTACTGGAAGGTAGTTGTGCTTTCTGGGTTCGAGGCCCACTGGTGGGTGTTGTCCAAAGATTGTTAATCTTCACTTGTGGTCTATGCAAGTATAGGCTTATAGCATGGACACGAGTTCTCTCACATTGACAGTGGCTTGATGAAAAACGCAGAGTAACCTCACACTTGTCTAGTGCCCTCAAGAAGTGGAGATATTTGAGGTGTATATATATCTCGAAGTCTCTACTTCCTTTGTAGGGTCTGATGGTGTAGTGGGTTAAAGCGTACTAGTTATGGCAGCTACTGGAAGGTAGTTGTGCTTTCTGGGTTCGAGGCCCATTGGTGGGTGTTGTCCAAAGATAGTTAATCTTCACTTGTGGTTTATGCAAGTATAGGCTTATAGTATGGACACGAGTTCTCTCACATTGACAGTGGCTTGATGAAAAACGCAGAGTAACCTCATACTTGTCTAGTGCCCTCGGGAAGTGGAGATATTTGAGGTGTATATATATCTCGAAGTCTCTACTTCTTTTGTAGGGTCTGATGGTGTAGTGGGTTAAAGCGTACTAGTTATGGCAGCTACTGGAAGGTAGTTGTGCTTTCTGGGTTCGAGGCCCATTGGTGGGTGTTGTCCAAAGATTGTTAATCTTCACTTGTGGTTTATGCAAGTATAGGCTTATAGTATGGACACGAGTTCTCTCACATTGACAGTGGCTTGATGAAAAACGCAGAGTAACCTCATACTTGTCTAGTGCCCTCGGGAAGTGGAGATATTTGAGGTGTATATATATCTCGAAGTCTCTACTTCTTTTGTAGGGTCTGATGGTGTAGTGGGTTAAAGCGTACTAGTTATGGCAGCTACTGGAAGGTAGTTGTGCTTTCTGGGTTCGAGGCCCACTGGTGGGTGTTGTCCAAAGATTGTTAATCTTCACTTGTGGTTTATGCAAGTATAGGCTTATAGTATGGACACGAGTTCTCTCACATTGACAGTGGCTTGATGAAAAACGCAGAGTAACCTCACACTTGTCTAGTGCCCTCGGGAAGTGGAGATATTTGAGGTGTATATATATCTCGAAGTCTCTACTTCTTTTGTAGGGTCTGATGGTGTAGTGGGTTAAAGCGTACTAGTTATGGCAGCTACTGGAAGGTAGTTGTGCTTTCTGGGTTCGAGGCCCACTGGTGGGTGTTGTCCAAAGATTGTTAATCTTCACTTGTGGTTTATGCAAGTATAGGCTTATAGCATGGACACGAGTTCTCTCACATTGACAGTGGCTTGATGAAAAACGCAGAGTAACCTCACACTTGTCTAGTGCCCTCGGGAAGTGGAGATATTTGAGGTGTATATATATCTCGAAGTCTCTACTTCTTTTGTAGGGTCTGATGGTGTAGTGGGTTAATGCGTACTAGTTATGGCAGCTACTGGAAGGTAGTTGTGCTTTCTGGGTTCGAGGCCCACTGGTGGGTGTTGTCCAAAGATTGTTAATCTTCACTTGTGGTTTATGCAAGTATAGGCTTATAGCATGGACACGAGTTCTCTCACATTGACAGTGGCTTGATGAAAAACGCAGAGTAACCTCACACTTGTCTAGTGCCCTCGGGAAGTGGAGATATTTGAGGTGTATATATATCTCGAAGTCTCTACTTCTTTTGTAGGGTCTGATGGTGTAGTGGGTTAAAGCGTACTAGTTATAGGCAGCTACTGGAAGGTAGTTGTGCTTTCTGGGTTCGAGGCCCACTGGTGGGTGTTGTCCAAAGATTGTTAATCTTCACTTGTGGTTTATGCAAGTATAGGCTTATAGCATGGACACGAGTTCTCTCACATTGACAGTGGCTTGATGAAAAACGCAGAGTAACCTCACACTTGTCTAGTGCCCTCAGGAAGTGGAGATATTTGAGGTGTATATATATCTCGAAGTCTCTACTTCTTTGTAGGGTCTGATGGTGTAGTGGGTTAAAGCGTACTAGTTATGGCAGCTACTGGAAGGTAGTTGTGCTTTCTGGGTTCGAGGCCCATTGGTGGGTGTTGTCCAAAGATTGTTAATCTTCACTTGTGGTTTATGCAAGTATAGGCTTATAGTATGGACACGAGTTCTCTCACATTGACAGTGGCTTGATGAAAAACGCAGAGTAACCTCATACTTGTCTAGTGCCCTCGGGAAGTGGAGATATTTGAGGTGTATATATATCTCGAAGTCTCTACTTCTTTTGTAGGGTCTGATGGTGTAGTGGGTTAAAGCGTACTAGTTATGGCAGCTACTGGAAGGTAGTTGTGCTTTCTGGGTTCGAGGCCCATTGGTGGGTGTTGTCCAAAGATTGTTAATCTTCACTTGTGGTTTATGCAAGTATAGGCTTATAGTATGGACACGAGTTCTCTCACATTGACAGTGGCTTGATGAAAAACGCAGAGTAACCTCATACTTGTCTAGTGCCCTCGGGAAGTGGAGATATTTGAGGTGTATATATATCTCGAAGTCTCTACTTCTTTTGTAGGGTCTGATGGTGTAGTGGGTTAAAGCGTACTAGTTATGGCAGCTACTGGAAGGTAGTTGTGCTTTCTGGGTTCGAGGCCCACTGGTGGGTGTTGTCCAAAGATTGTTAATCTTCACTTGTGGTTTATGCAAGTATAGGCTTATAGTATGGACACGAGTTCTCTCACATTGACAGTGGCTTGATGAAAAACGCAGAGTAACCTCACACTTGTCTAGTGCCCTCGGGAAGTGGAGATATTTGAGGTGTATATATATCTCGAAGTCTCTACTTCTTTTGTAGGGTCTGATGGTGTAGTGGGTTAAAGCGTACTAGTTATGGCAGCTACTGGAAGGTAGTTGTGCTTTCTGGGTTCGAGGCCCACTGGTGGGTGTTGTCCAAAGATTGTTAATCTTCACTTGTGGTTTATGCAAGTATAGGCTTATAGCATGGACACGAGTTCTCTCACATTGACAGTGGCTTGATGAAAAACGCAGAGTAACCTCACACTTGTCTAGTGCCCTCGGGAAGTGGAGATATTTGAGGTGTATATATATCTCGAAGTCTCTACTTCTTTTGTAGGGTCTGATGGTGTAGTGGGTTAAAGCGTACTAGTTATGGCAGCTACTGGAAGGTAGTTGTGCTTTCTGGGTTCGAGGCCCACTGGTGGGTGTTGTCCAAAGATTGTTAATCTTCACTTGTGGTTTATGCAAGTATAGGCTTATAGCATGGACACGAGTTCTCTCACATTGACAGTGGCTTGATGAAAAACGCAGAGTAACCTCACACTTGTCTAGTGCCCTCGGGAAGTGGAGATATTTGAGGTGTATATATCTCGAAGTCTCTACTTCTTTTGTAGGGTCTGATGGTGTAGTGGGTTAAAGCGTACTAGTTATGGCAGCTACTGGAAGGTAGTTGTGCTTTCTGGGTTCGAGGCCCACTGGTGGGTGTTGTCCAAAGATTGTTAATCTTCACTTGTGGTTTATGCAAGTATAGGCTTATAGCATGGACACGAGTTCTCTCACATTGACAGTGGCTTGATGAAAAACGCAGAGTAACCTCACACTTGTCTAGTGCCCTCGGGAAGTGGAGATATTTGAGGTGTATATATATCTCGAAGTCTCTACTTCTTTTGTAGGGTCTGATGGTGTAGTGGGTTAAAGCGTACTAGTTATGGCAGCTACTGGAAGGTAGTTGTGCTTTCTGGGTTCGAGGCCCACTGGTGGGTGTTGTCCAAAGATTGTTAATCTTCACTTGTGGTTTATGCAAGTATAGGCTTATAGCATGGACACGAGTTCTCTCACATTGACAGTGGCTTGATGAAAAACGCAGAGTAACCTCACACTTGTCTAGTGCCCTCGGGAAGTGGAGATATTTGAGGTGTATATATATCTCGAAGTCTCTACTTCTTTTGTAGGGTCTGATGGTGTAGTGGGTTAAAGCGTACTAGTTATGGCAGCTACTGGAAGGTAGTTGTGCTTTCTGGGTTCGAGGCCCACTGGTGGGTGTTGTCCAAAGATTGTTAATCTTCACTTGTGGTTTATGCAAGTATAGGCTTATAGTATGGACACGAGTTCTCTCACATTGACAGTGGCTTGATGAAAAACGCAGAGTAACCTCACTACTTGTCTAGTGCCCTCGGGAAGTGGAGATATTTGAGGTGTATATATATCTCGAAGTCTCTACTTCTTTTGTAGGGTCTGATGGTGTAGTGGGTTAAAGCGTACTAGTTATGGCAGCTACTGGAAGGTAGTTGTGCTTTCTGGGTTCGAGGCCCATTGGTGGGTGTTGTCCAAAGATTGTTAATCTTCACTTGTGGTTTATGCAAGTATAGGCTTATAGTATGGACACGAGTTCTCTCACATTGACAGTGGCTTGATGAAAAACGCAGAGTAACCTCATACTTGTCTAGTGCCCTCGGGAAGTGGAGATATTTGAGGTGTATATATATCTCGAAGTCTCTACTTCTTTTGTAGGGTCTGATGGTGTAGTGGGTTAAAGCGTACTAGTTATGGCAGCTACTGGAAGGTAGTTGTGCTTTCTGGGTTCGAGGCCCACTGGTGGGTGTTGTCCAAAGATTGTTAATCTTCACTTGTGGTTTATGCAAGTATAGGCTTATAGCATGGACACGAGTTCTCTCACATTGACAGTGGCTTGATGAAAAACGCAGAGTAACCTCACACTTGTCTAGTGCCCTCGGGAAGTGGAGATATTTGAGGTGTATATATATCTCGAAGTCTCTACTTCTTTTGTAGGGTCTGATGGTGTAGTGGGTTAAAGCGTACTAGTTATGGCAGCTACTGGAAGGTAGTTGTGCTTTCTGGGTTCGAGGCCCACTGGTGGGTGTTGTCCAAAGATTGTTAATCTTCACTTGTGGTTTATGCAAGTATAGGCTTATAGCATGGACACGAGTTCTCTCACATTGACAGTGGCTTGATGAAAAACGCAGAGTAACCTCACACTTGTCTAGTGCCCTCGGGAAGTGGAGATATTTGAGGTGTATATATATCTCGAAGTCTCTACTTCTTTTGTAGGGTCTGATGGTGTAGTGGGTTAAAGCGTACTAGTTATGGCAGCTACTGGAAGGTAGTTGTGCTTTCTGGGTTCGAGGCCCACTGGTGGGTGTTGTCCAAAGATTGTTAATCTTCACTTGTGGTTTATGCAAGTATAGGCTTATAGCATGGACACGAGTTCTCTCACATTGACAGTGGCTTGATGAAAAACGCAGAGTAACCTCACACTTGTCTAGTGCCCTCGGGAAGTGGAGATATTTGAGGTGTATATATATCTCGAAGTCTCTACTTCTTTTGTAGGGTCTGATGGTGTAGTGGGTTAAAGCGTACTAGTTATGGCAGCTACTGGAAGGTAGTTGTGCTTTCTGGGTTCGAGGCCCACTGGTGGGTGTTGTCCAAAGATTGTTAATCTTCACTTGTGGTTTATGCAAGTATAGGCTTATAGCATGGACACGAGTTCTCTCACATTGACAGTGGCTTGATGAAAAACGCAGAGTAACCTCATACTTGTCTAGTGCCCTCGGGAAGTGGAGATATTTGAGGTGTATATATATCTCGAAGTCTCTACTTCTTTTGTAGGGTCTGATGGTGTAGTGGGTTAAAGCGTACTAGTTATGGCAGCTACTGGAAGGTAGTTGTGCTTTCTGGGTTCGAGGCCCATTGGTGGGTGTTGTCCAAAGATTGTTAATCTTCACTTGTGGTTTATGCAAGTATAGGCTTATAGTATGGACACGAGTTCTCTCACATTGACAGTGGCTTGATGAAAAACGCAGAGTAACCTCATACTTGTCTAGTGCCCTCGGGAAGTGGAGATATTTGAGGTGTATATATATCTCGAAGTCTCTACTTCTTTTGTAGGGTCTGATGGTGTAGTGGGTTAAAGCGTACTAGTTATGGCAGCTACTGGAAGGTAGTTGTGCTTTCTGGGTTCGAGGCCCACTGGTGGGTGTTGTCCAAAGATTGTTAATCTTCACTTGTGGTTTATGCAAGTATAGGCTTATAGTATGGACACGAGTTCTCTCACATTGACAGTGGCTTGATGAAAAACGCAGAGTAACCTCACACTTGTCTAGTGCCCTCGGGAAGTGGAGATATTTGAGGTGTATATATATCTCGAAGTCTCTACTTCTTTTGTAGGGTCTGATGGTGTAGTGGGTTAAAGCGTACTAGTTATGGCAGCTACTGGAAGGTAGTTGTGCTTTCTGGGTTCGAGGCCCACTGGTGGGTGTTGTCCAAAGATTGTTAATCTTCACTTGTGGTTTATGCAAGTATAGGCTTATAGCATGGACACGAGTTCTCTCACATTGACAGTGGCTTGATGAAAAACGCAGAGTAACCTCACACTTGTCTAGTGCCCTCGGGAAGTGGAGATATTTGAGGTGTATATATATCTCGAAGTCTCTACTTCTTTTGTAGGGTCTGATGGTGTAGTGGGTTAAAGCGTACTAGTTATGGCAGCTACTGGAAGGTAGTTGTGCTTTCTGGGTTCGAGGCCCACTGGTGGGTGTTGTCCAAAGATTGTTAATCTTCACTTGTGGTTTATGCAAGTATAGGCTTATAGCATGGACACGAGTTCTCTCACATTGACAGTGGCTTGATGAAAAACGCAGAGTAACCTCACACTTGTCTAGTGCCCTCGGGAAGTGGAGATATTTGAGGTGTATATATATCTCGAAGTCTCTACTTCTTTTGTAGGGTCTGATGGTGTAGTGGGTTAAAGCGTACTAGTTATGGCAGCTACTGGAAGGTAGTTGTGCTTTCTGGGTTCGAGGCCCACTGGTGGGTGTTGTCCAAAGATTGTTAATCTTCACTTGTGGTTTATGCAAGTATAGGCTTATAGCATGGACACGAGTTCTCTCACATTGACAGTGGCTTGATGAAAAACGCAGAGTAACCTCACACTTGTCTAGTGCCCTCGGGAAGTGGAGATATTTGAGGTGTATATATATCTCGAAGTCTCTACTTCTTTTGTAGGGTCTGATGGTGTAGTGGGTTAAAGCGTACTAGTTATGGCAGCTACTGGAAGGTAGTTGTGCTTTCTGGGTTCGAGGCCCACTGGTGGGTGTTGTCCAAAGATTGTTAATCTTCACTTGTGGTTTATGCAAGTATAGGCTTATAGCATGGACACGAGTTCTCTCACATTGACAGTGGCTTGATGAAAAACGCAGAGTAACCTCACACTTGTCTAGTGCCCTCAGGAAGTGGAGATATTTGAGGTGTATATATATCTCGAAGTCTCTACTTCTTTTGTAGGGTCTGATGGTGTAGTGGGTTAAAGCGTACTAGTTATGGCAGCTACTGGAAGGTAGTTGTGCTTTCTGGGTTCGAGGCCCACTGGTGGGTGTTGTCCAAAGATTGTTAATCTTCACTTGTGGTTTATGCAAGTATAGGCTTATAGCATGGACACGAGTTCTCTCACATTGACAGTGGCTTGATGAAAAACGCAGAGTAACCTCACTACTTGTCTAGTGCCCTCGGGAAGTGGAGATATTTGAGGTGTATATATATCTCGAAGTCTCTACTTCTTTTGTAGGGTCTGATGGTGTAGTGGGTTAAAGCGTACTAGTTATGGCAGCTACTGGAAGGTAGTTGTGCTTTCTGGGTTCGAGGCCCATTGGTGGGTGTTGTCCAAAGATTGTTAATCTTCACTTGTGGTTTATGCAAGTATAGGCTTATAGTATGGACACGAGTTCTCTCACATTGACAGTGGCTTGATGAAAAACGCAGAGTAACCTCATACTTGTCTAGTGCCCTCGGGAAGTGGAGATATTTGAGGTGTATATATATCTCGAAGTCTCTACTTCTTTTGTAGGGTCTGATGGTGTAGTGGGTTAAAGCGTACTAGTTATGGCAGCTACTGGAAGGTAGTTGTGCTTTCTGGGTTCGAGGCCCATTGGTGGGTGTTGTCCAAAGATTGTTAATCTTCACTTGTGGTTTATGCAAGTATAGGCTTATAGTATGGACACGAGTTCTCTCACATTGACAGTGGCTTGATGAAAAACGCAGAGTAACCTCATACTTGTCTAGTGCCCTCGGGAAGTGGAGATATTTGAGGTGTATATATATCTCGAAGTCTCAACTTCTTTTGTAGGGTCTGATGGTGTAGTGGGTTAATGCGTACTAGTTATGGCAGCTACTGGAAGGTAGTTGTGCTTTCTGGGTTCGAGGCCCACTGGTGGGTGTTGTCCAAAGATTGTTAATCTTCACTTGTGGTTTTTGCAAGTATAGGCTTATAGCATGGACACGAGTTCTCTCACATTGACAGTGGCTTGATGAAAAACGCAGAGTAACCTCACACTTGTCTAGTGCCCTCGGGAAGTGGAGATATTTGAGGTGTATATATATCTCGAAGTCTCTACTTCTTTTGTAGGGTCTGATGGTGTAGTGGGTTAAAGCGTACTAGTTATGGCAGCTACTGGAAGGTAGTTGTGCTTTCTGGGTTCGAGGCCCACTGGTGGGTGTTGTCCAAAGATTGTTAATCTTCACTTGTGGTTTATGCAAGTATAGGCTTATAGCATGGACACGAGTTCTCTCACATTGACAGTGGCTTGATGAAAAACGCAGAGTAACCTCACACTTGTCTAGTGCCCTCGGGAAGTGGAGATATTTGAGGTGTATATATATCTCGAAGTCTCTACTTCTTTTGTAGGGTCTGATGGTGTAGTGGGTTAAAGCGTACTAGTTATGGCAGCTACTGGAAGGTAGTTGTGCTTTCTGGGTTCGAGGCCCACTGGTGGGTGTTGTCCAAAGATTGTTAATCTTCACTTGTGGTTTATGCAAGTATAGGCTTATAGCATGGACACGAGTTCTCTCACATTGACAGTGGCTTGATGAAAAACGCAGAGTAACCTCACACTTGTCTAGTGCCCTCGGGAAGTGGAGATATTTGAGGTGTATATATATCTCGAAGTCTCTACTTCTTTTGTAGGGTCTGATGGTGTAGTGGGTTAAAGCGTACTAGTTATGGCAGCTACTGGAAGGTAGTTGTGCTTTCTGGGTTCGAGGCCCACTGGTGGGTGTTGTCCAAAGATTGTTAATCTTCACTTGTGGTTTATGCAAGTATAGGCTTATAGTATGGACACGAGTTCTCTCACATTGACAGTGGCTTGATGAAAAACGCAGAGTAACCTCATACTTGTCTAGTGCCCTCGGGAAGTGGAGATATTTGAGGTGTATATATATCTCGAAGTCTCTACTTCTTTTGTAGGGTCTGATGGTGTAGTGGGTTAAAGCGTACTAGTTATGGCAGCTACTGGAAGGTAGTTGTGCTTTCTGGGTTCGAGGCCCATTGGTGGGTGTTGTCCAAAGATTGTTAATCTTCACTTGTGGTTTATGCAAGTATAGGCTTATAGTATGGACACGAGTTCTCTCACATTGACAGTGGCTTGATGAAAAACGCAGAGTAACCTCATACTTGTCTAGTGCCCTCGGGAAGTGGAGATATTTGAGGTGTATATATATCTCGAAGTCTCTACTTCTTTTGTAGGGTCTGATGGTGTAGTGGGTTAAAGCGTACTAGTTATGGCAGCTACTGGAAGGTAGTTGTGCTTTCTGGGTTCGAGGCCCACTGGTGGGTGTTGTCCAAAGATTGTTAATCTTCACTTGTGGTTTATGCAAGTATAGGCTTATAGTATGGACACGAGTTCTCTCACATTGACAGTGGCTTGATGAAAAACGCAGAGTAACCTCACACTTGTCTAGTGCCCTCGGGAAGTGGAGATATTTGAGGTGTATATATATCTCGAAGTCTCTACTTCTTTTGTAGGGTCTGATGGTGTAGTGGGTTAAAGCGTACTAGTTATGGCAGCTACTGGAAGGTAGTTGTGCTTTCTGGGTTCGAGGCCCACTGGTGGGTGTTGTCCAAAGATTGTTAATCTTCACTTGTGGTTTATGCAAGTATAGGCTTATAGCATGGACACGAGTTCTCTCACATTGACAGTGGCTTGATGAAAAACGCAGAGTAACCTCACACTTGTCTAGTGCCCTCGGGAAGTGGAGATATTTGAGGTGTATATATATCTCGAAGTCTCTACTTCTTTTGTAGGGTCTGATGGTGTAGTGGGTTAAAGCGTACTAGTTATGGCAGCTACTGGAAGGTAGTTGTGCTTTCTGGGTTCGAGGCCCACTGGTGGGTGTTGTCCAAAGATTGTTAATCTTCACTTGTGGTTTATGCAAGTATAGGCTTATAGCATGGACACGAGTTCTCTCACATTGACAGTGGCTTGATGAAAAACGCAGAGTAACCTCACACTTGTCTAGTGCCCTCGGGAAGTGGAGATATTTGAGGTGTATATATATCTCGAAGTCTCTACTTCTTTTGTAGGGTCTGATGGTGTAGTGGGTTAAAGCGTACTAGTTATGGCAGCTACTGGAAGGTAGTTGTGCTTTCTGGGTTCGAGGCCCACTGGTGGGTGTTGTCCAAAGATTGTTAATCTTCACTTGTGGTTTATGCAAGTATAGGCTTATAGCATGGACACGAGTTCTCTCACATTGACAGTGGCTTGATGAAAAACGCAGAGTAACCTCACACTTGTCTAGTGCCCTCGGGAAGTGGAGATATTTGAGGTGTATATATATCTCGAAGTCTCTACTTCTTTTGTAGGGTCTGATGGTGTAGTGGGTTAAAGCGTACTAGTTATGGCAGCTACTGGAAGGTAGTTGTGCTTTCTGGGTTCGAGGCCCACTGGTGGGTGTTGTCCAAAGATTGTTAATCTTCACTTGTGGTTTATGCAAGTATAGGCTTATAGCATGGACACGAGTTCTCTCACATTGACAGTGGCTTGATGAAAAACGCAGAGTAACCTCACACTTGTCTAGTGCCCTCAGGAAGTGGAGATATTTGAGGTGTATATATATCTCGAAGTCTCTACTTCTTTGTAGGGTCTGATGGTGTAGTGGGTTAAAGCGTACTAGTTATGGCAGCTACTGGAAGGTAGTTGTGCTTTCTGGGTTCGAGGCCCATTGGTGGGTGTTGTCCAAAGATTGTTAATCTTCACTTGTGGTTTATGCAAGTATAGGCTTATAGTATGGACACGAGTTCTCTCACATTGACAGTGGCTTGATGAAAAACGCAGAGTAACCTCATACTTGTCTAGTGCCCTCGGGAAGTGGAGATATTTGAGGTGTATATATATCTCGAAGTCTCTACTTCTTTTGTAGGGTCTGATGGTGTAGTGGGTTAAAGCGTACTAGTTATGGCAGCTACTGGAAGGTAGTTGTGCTTTCTGGGTTCGAGGCCCATTGGTGGGTGTTGTCCAAAGATTGTTAATCTTCACTTGTGGTTTATGCAAGTATAGGCTTATAGTATGGACACGAGTTCTCTCACATTGACAGTGGCTTGATGAAAAACGCAGAGTAACCTCATACTTGTCTAGTGCCCTCGGGAAGTGGAGATATTTGAGGTGTATATATATCTCGAAGTCTCTACTTCTTTTGTAGGGTCTGATGGTGTAGTGGGTTAAAGCGTACTAGTTATGGCAGCTACTGGAAGGTAGTTGTGCTTTCTGGGTTCGAGGCCCACTGGTGGGTGTTGTCCAAAGATTGTTAATCTTCACTTGTGGTTTATGCAAGTATAGGCTTATAGTATGGACACGAGTTCTCTCACATTGACAGTGGCTTGATGAAAAACGCAGAGTAACCTCATACTTGTCTAGTGCCCTCGGGAAGTGGAGATATTTGAGGTGTATATATATCTCGAAGTCTCTACTTCTTTTGTAGGGTCTGATGGTGTAGTGGGTTAAAGCGTACTAGTTATGGCAGCTACTGGAAGGTAGTTGTGCTTTCTGGGTTCGAGGCCCACTGGTGGGTGTTGTCCAAAGATTGTTAATCTTCACTTGTGGTTTATGCAAGTATAGGCTTATAGCATGGACACGAGTTCTCTCACATTGACAGTGGCTTGATGAAAAACGCAGAGTAACCTCACACTTGTCTAGTGCCCTCGGGAAGTGGAGATATTTGAGGTGTATATATATCTCGAAGTCTCTACTTCTTTTGTAGGGTCTGATGGTGTAGTGGGTTAAAGCGTACTAGTTATGGCAGCTACTGGAAGGTAGTTGTGCTTTCTGGGTTCGAGGCCCACTGGTGGGTGTTGTCCAAAGATTGTTAATCTTCACTTGTGGTTTATGCAAGTATAGGCTTATAGCATGGACACGAGTTCTCTCACATTGACAGTGGCTTGATGAAAAACGCAGAGTAACCTCACACTTGTCTAGTGCCCTCGGGAAGTGGAGATATTTGAGGTGTATATATATCTCGAAGTCTCTACTTCTTTTGTAGGGTCTGATGGTGTAGTGGGTTAAAGCGTACTAGTTATAGGCAGCTACTGGAAGGTAGTTGTGCTTTCTGGGTTCGAGGCCCACTGGTGGGTGTTGTCCAAAGATTGTTAATCTTCACTTGTGGTCTATGCAAGTATAGGCTTATAGCATGGACACGAGTTCTCTCACATTGACAGTGGCTTGATGAAAAACGCAGAGTAACCTCACACTTGTCTAGTGCCCTCAAGAAGTGGAGATATTTGAGGTGTATATATATCTCGAAGTCTCTACTTCCTTTGTAGGGTCTGATGGTGTAGTGGGTTAAAGCGTACTAGTTATGGCAGCTACTGGAAGGTAGTTGTGCTTTCTGGGTTCGAGGCCCATTGGTGGGTGTTGTCCAAAGATAGTTAATCTTCACTTGTGGTTTATGCAAGTATAGGCTTATAGTATGGACACGAGTTCTCTCACATTGACAGTGGCTTGATGAAAAACGCAGAGTAACCTCATACTTGTCTAGTGCCCTCGGGAAGTGGAGATATTTGAGGTGTATATATATCTCGAAGTCTCTACTTCTTTTGTAGGGTCTGATGGTGTAGTGGGTTAAAGCGTACTAGTTATGGCAGCTACTGGAAGGTAGTTGTGCTTTCTGGGTTCGAGGCCCATTGGTGGGTGTTGTCCAAAGATTGTTAATCTTCACTTGTGGTTTATGCAAGTATAGGCTTATAGTATGGACACGAGTTCTCTCACATTGACAGTGGCTTGATGAAAAACGCAGAGTAACCTCATACTTGTCTAGTGCCCTCGGGAAGTGGAGATATTTGAGGTGTATATATATCTCGAAGTCTCTACTTCTTTTGTAGGGTCTGATGGTGTAGTGGGTTAAAGCGTACTAGTTATGGCAGCTACTGGAAGGTAGTTGTGCTTTCTGGGTTCGAGGCCCACTGGTGGGTGTTGTCCAAAGATTGTTAATCTTCACTTGTGGTTTATGCAAGTATAGGCTTATAGTATGGACACGAGTTCTCTCACATTGACAGTGGCTTGATGAAAAACGCAGAGTAACCTCACACTTGTCTAGTGCCCTCGGGAAGTGGAGATATTTGAGGTGTATATATATCTCGAAGTCTCTACTTCTTTTGTAGGGTCTGATGGTGTAGTGGGTTAAAGCGTACTAGTTATGGCAGCTACTGGAAGGTAGTTGTGCTTTCTGGGTTCGAGGCCCACTGGTGGGTGTTGTCCAAAGATTGTTAATCTTCACTTGTGGTTTATGCAAGTATAGGCTTATAGCATGGACACGAGTTCTCTCACATTGACAGTGGCTTGATGAAAAACGCAGAGTAACCTCACACTTGTCTAGTGCCCTCGGGAAGTGGAGATATTTGAGGTGTATATATATCTCGAAGTCTCTACTTCTTTTGTAGGGTCTGATGGTGTAGTGGGTTAAAGCGTACTAGTTATGGCAGCTACTGGAAGGTAGTTGTGCTTTCTGGGTTCGAGGCCCACTGGTGGGTGTTGTCCAAAGATTGTTAATCTTCACTTGTGGTTTATGCAAGTATAGGCTTATAGCATGGACACGAGTTCTCTCACATTGACAGTGGCTTGATGAAAAACGCAGAGTAACCTCACACTTGTCTAGTGCCCTCGGGAAGTGGAGATATTTGAGGTGTATATATATCTCGAAGTCTCTACTTCTTTTGTAGGGTCTGATGGTGTAGTGGGTTAAAGCGTACTAGTTATGGCAGCTACTGGAAGGTAGTTGTGCTTTCTGGGTTCGAGGCCCACTGGTGGGTGTTGTCCAAAGATTGTTAATCTTCACTTGTGGTTTATGCAAGTATAGGCTTATAGCATGGACACGAGTTCTCTCACATTGACAGTGGCTTGATGAAAAACGCAGAGTAACCTCACACTTGTCTAGTGCCCTCGGGAAGTGGAGATATTTGAGGTGTATATATATCTCGAAGTCTCTACTTCTTTTGTAGGGTCTGATGGTGTAGTGGGTTAAAGCGTACTAGTTATGGCAGCTACTGGAAGGTAGTTGTGCTTTCTGGGTTCGAGGCCCACTGGTGGGTGTTGTCCAAAGATTGTTAATCTTCACTTGTGGTTTATGCAAGTATAGGCTTATAGCATGGACACGAGTTCTCTCACATTGACAGTGGCTTGATGAAAAACGCAGAGTAACCTCACACTTGTCTAGTGCCCTCGGGAAGTGGAGATATTTGAGGTGTATATATATCTCGAAGTCTCTACTTCTTTGTAGGGTCTGATGGTGTAGTGGGTTAAAGCGTACTAGTTATGGCAGCTACTGGAAGGTAGTTGTGCTTTCTGGGTTCGAGGCCCACTGGTGGGTGTTGTCCAAAGATTGTTAATCTTCACTTGTGGTTTATGCAAGTATAGGCTTATAGTATGGACACGAGTTCTCTCACATTGACAGTGGCTTGATGAAAAACGCAGAGTAACCTCATACTTGTCTAGTGCCCTCGGGAAGTGGAGATATTTGAGGTGTATATATATCTCGAAGTCTCTACTTCTTTTGTAGGGTCTGATGGTGTAGTGGGTTAAAGCGTACTAGTTATGGCAGCTACTGGAAGGTAGTTGTGCTTTCTGGGTTCGAGGCCCACTGGTGGGTGTTGTCCAAAGATTGTTAATCTTCACTTGTGGTTTATGCAAGTATAGGCTTATAGTATGGACACGAGTTCTCTCACATTGACAGTG
>NW_027189178.1:241459-262539 GCF_040958095.1 Procambarus clarkii | reverse complement strand
AGAGAGAGAGAGAGAGAGAGAGAGAGAGAGAGAGAGAGAGAGACGAGAGAGAGAGAGAGAGAGAGAGAGAGAGAGAGAGAGAGAGAGAGATAGAGAGAGAGAGAGAGAGAGAGAGAGAGAGGAGAGTACAGTTTAATGCTGATAAATGCAAAGTTTGAGGCTAGGTAATGATGATAGAGTTACAAGATACGAGCTAGATGGTATGAGATTGCGAAAGGGATCTGGGAGTTATGATTAGTAAGAATTTAAAACCATAGGATCAATGCATGAATGTTCGTAATAAATAAAATTGGACACTGGGATTTATTTATCGAAGCGTTTGTAACAAGAGACCTGATGTGGTTCTTCAGCTATATCTTGCTCTGGTTAGGCCCAATTTAGATTATTCAGTTCAGTTTTGGTCGCTGTCCTATAGAATGGATATAAATTCACTTGAACGTGTCCAGTTGAGGATGACTAAGTTAAACCCCTAAATTAGAAATCTTTCATATGAATAAAGATTAACAAAGCTTAAGCTGCATTCACGGGAAAGGCGAAGAGTTAGGGGGTGACATGATTAAGGTTTACAAGTGGATGAATGGATATAATACAGGGGATATTAATGGAGTATTAAATGTATCAACACACGACAGAATGCGAAACAATTGGATAAGTTTAGATTTAGGAAATACTTGGGTAAATACTGGTCGGTAACAGGGTTGTTGATTTGTGGAACCAATTACCATGAAACGCAGTGGAGGTGGGGTTCCTCGACTGTTTCAAGCATGGTTGGACATGTATATGAGTGGGATTGGGTTGTTATAAATAGGAGGTGCCTCGTATGGGCCAATAGGCCTCTGCAGTTACCTTCGTTCTTATGTGTTATGCAGTAATTTGCTCAACTAATCAACAACCGAACCAGTATTTATCAAGGTCTTTCCTAAATCTAAACATGTCCAATTTAACCTTTTTTCGAGTTCTATTTTGTTTTGATTCCTTTAATACCCTATTATTATCCCCCTTTTGTTATTCCCATTCGTCAACTTGTACACCTCTAATATGTCACCACTAGTTTTTCACCTTATGTTAGTATTCTTTGCTTTCCTTATTCAGAGCAGACCTTAGCGAAACATATAAAAGGCTGTATTAGTATGACAAGAAGTAAAAATTTCCAGTTAAATACATGAACTCAAAACAAAAATCGATGTAATGGAAAATATATTGCATGAGCAGCAAAGATTTAGAGCAGACAGAGGTAAATACCGATCACAAATTTCATTTCTATCTCTCTACATTAAAAAATTCGAAGGCACTTATACAAACAATTCTTTTAAATCTTTATTAAAAATCTATTCCATCAGACATTCAATTTTTACATTTAAAATTGTATATAGGGAGTTTAGCTTTTAAATTTCATAATAATTTCCCTAAATTAAGATAAACTGTTCGTCTGGAGTTTTGGTCGTTGGGTTTGATCAATCTTGGCTTTTTGCATGAATCCTCGGAATTGTTACCGTCATCTTTTCTAGCTCGCTTTTTGGGCTGCAAATATTCGGTGCGGTTTTGCTCACAATTTTGTATCGTCATATCAAATGAAGTGCAGGGAGTTTGCTTATTACTTTTGATGGAATCATTCAAAGTAATGATCTTCTTATCGAGGCTTGTGACCAGCGTATCATTTCTTTTTTTCATTGGTACATCTGTAGACTGATTTTGTTTATCGCTTGTTTTTGCCTTATTGTCGATTACGACCTTTTCCTCCTTCTGTTGGAAATTTGCTTGCGAGCCTAGAGTCTTCTTTATCGGAGCACATACTCTTTTTGGCCTAGTTGGTTTGCGAATACAACATTCGTATATAATTTTCTGCCATGGCTCTGTATATTGGACCTGTTGCGTTACAGGAAAATCTATTATTTTTCTTAATATCGGTTAGAATTCACAGACTAATGAGTAAAGTTTTTCCAAGATATGTTTTGGCAAAATATTGAAAAACACGTAAATTATGCGTCCACAAACGTATTTTCTGGTCTGTGCTAAGAACTAGACTGAATTATTCAAGGAGCGGGTTCCTTTTATTATACCCCAAGAGTTGTGTAAGTGAGGTGATTGACCTAGCCTGAGTACATATAGGAATAACAATAGTGATATTAAATATTTTACGGGCTCACTAAAGTCCATGCTACATGGACACTTCGTTCTGAGTAGCTAAATCCGAAACAACAACAACAGTGATTTTATTAGTGTAAAAGAGAGAGAGAGAGAGAGAGAGAGAGAGAGAGAGAGAGAGAGAGAGAGAGAGAGAGAGAGGAGAGAGAGAGAGAGAGAGAGAGAGAGAGAGAGAGAGAGAGAGAGAGAGAGAGAGAGAGAGAGAGAGAGAAGGTACAGTTTAATGCTGATAAATGCAAAGTTCTGAGGCTAGGTAATGATGATAGAGTTACAAGATACGAGCTAGATGGTAATGAGATTGCGAAAGGGATCTGGGAGTTATGATTAGTAAGAATTTAAAACCATAGGATCAATGCATGAATGTTCGTAATAAATAAAATTGGACACTGGGATTTATTTATCGAAGCGTTTGTAACAAGAGACCTGATGTGGTTCTTCAGCTATATCTTGCTCTGGTTAGGCCCAATTTAGATTATTCAGTTCAGTTTTGGTCGCTGTCCTATAGAATGGATATAAATTCACTTGAACGTGTCCAGTGTAGGATGACTAAGTTAAACCCCTAAATTAGAAATCTTTCATATGAATAAAGATTAACAAAGCTTAAGCTGCATTCACGGGAAAGGCGAAGAGTTAGGGGGTGACATGATTAAGGTTTACAAGTGGATGAATGGATATAATACAGGGGATATTAATGGAGTATTAAATGTATCAACACACGACAGAATGCGAAACAATTGGATAAGTTTAGATTTAGGAAATACTTGGGTAAATACTGGTTCGGTAACAGGGTTGTTGATTTGTGGAACCAATTACCATGAAACGCAGTGGAGGTGGGGTTCCTCGACTGTTTCAAGCATGGGTTGGACATGTATATGAGTGGGATTGGGTTGTTATAAATAGGAGGTGCCTCGTATGGGCCAATAGGCCTTCTGCAGTTACCTTCGTTCTTATGTGTTATGCAGTAATTTGCTCAACTAATCAACAACCGAACCAGTATTTATCAAGGTCTTTCCTAAATCTAAACATGTCCAATTTATAACCTTTTTTCGAGTTCTATTTTGTTTTGATTCCTTTAATACCCTATTATTATCCCCCTTTTGTTATTCCCATTCGTCAACTTGTACACCTCTAATATGTCACCACTAGTTTTTCACCTTATGTTAGTATTCTTTGCTTTCCTTATTCAGAGCAGACCTTTAGCGAAACATATAAAAGGCTGTATTAGTATGACAAGAAGTAAAAATTTCCAGTTAAATACATGAACTCAAAACAAAAATCGATGTAATGGAAATATATTGCATGAGCAGCAAAGATTTAGAGCAGACAGAGGTAAATACCGATCACAAATTTCTATCTCTCTACATTAAAAAATTCGAAGGCACATTATACAAACAATTCTTTTAAATCTTTATTAAAAAATCATATTCCATCAGACATTCAATTTTTACATTTAAAATTGTATATAGGGAGTTTAGCTTTTAAATTTCATAATAATTTCCCTAAATTAAGATAACTGTTCGTCTGGAGTTTTGGTCGTTGGGTTTGATCAATCTTGGCTTTTTGCATGAATCCTCGGAATTGTTACCGTCATCTTTTCTAGCTCGCTTTTTGGGCTGCAAATATTCGGTGCGGTTTTGCTCACAATTTTGTATCGTCATATCAAATGAAGTGCAGGGAGTTTGCTTATTACTTTTGATGGAATCATTCAAAGTAATGATCTTCTTATCGAGGCTTGTGACCAGCGTATCATTTCTTTTTTTCATTGGTACATCTGTAGACTGATTTTGTTTATCGCTTGTTTTTGCCTTATTGTCGATTACGACCTTTTCCTCCTTCTGTTGGAAATTTGCTTGCGAGCCTAGAGTCTTCTTTATCGGAGCACATACTCTTTTTGGCCTAGTTGGTTTGCGAATACAACATTCGTATATAATTTCTGCCATGGCTCTGTATATTGGACCTGTTGCGTTACAGGAAAATCTATTATTTTTCTTAATATCGGTTAGAATTCACAGACTAATGAGTAAAGTTTTTCCAAGATATGTTTTGGCAAAATATTGAAAAACACGTAAATTATGCGTCCACAAACGTATTTTCTGGTCTGTGCTAAGAACTAGACTGAATTATTCAAGGAGCGGGTTCCTTTTATATATACCCCAAGAGTTGTGTAAGTGAGGTGATTGACCTGAGCCTGAGTACATATAGGAATAACAATAGTGATATTAAATATATTTACGGGCTCACTAAAGTCCATGCTACATGGACACTTCGTTCTGAGTAGCTAAATCCGAAACAACAACAACAGTGATTTTATTAGTGTAAAAGAGAGAGAGAGAGAGAGAGAGAGAGAGAGAGAGAGAGAGAGAGAGAGAGAGAGAGAGAGAGAGAGAGAGAGAGAGAGAGAGAGAGAGAGAGAGAGAGAGAGAGAGAGAGAGAGAGAGAGAGAGAGAGAGAGAGAGAGAGAGAGAGAGAGAGAGAGAGAGAGAGAGAGAGAGAGAGAGTACAGTTTAATGCTGATAAATGCAAAGTTCTGAGGCTAGGTAATGATGATAGAGTTACAAGATACGAGCTAGATGGTAATGAGATTGCGAAAGGGATCTGGGAGTTATGATTAGTAAGAATTTAAAACCATAGGATCAATGCATGAATGTTCGTAATAAATAAAATTGGACACTGGGATTTATTTATCGAAGCGTTTGTAACAAGAGACCTGATGTGGTTCTTCAGCTATATCTTGCTCTGGTTAGGCCCAATTTAGATTATTCAGTTCAGTTTTGGTCGCTGTCCTATAGAATGGATATAAATTCACTTGAACGTGTCCAGTGTAGGATGACTAAGTTAAACCCCTAAATTAGAAATCTTTCATATGAATAAAGATTAACAAAGCTTAAGCTGCATTCACGGGAAAGGCGAAGAGTTAGGGGGTGACATGATTAAGGTTTACAAGTGGATGAATGGATATAATACAGGGGATATTAATGGAGTATTAAATGTATCAACACACGACAGAATGCGAAACAATTGGATAAGTTTAGATTTAGGAAATACTTGGGTAAATACTGGTTCGGTAACAGGGTTGTTGATTTGTGGAACCAATTACCATGAAACGCAGTGGAGGTGGGGTTCCTCGACTGTTTCAAGCATGGGTTGGACATGTATATGAGTGGGATTGGGTTGTTATAAATAGGAGGTGCCTCGTATGGGCCAATAGGCCTTCTGCAGTTACCTTCGTTCTTATGTGTTATGCAGTAATTTGCTCAACTAATCAACAACCGAACCAGTATTTATCAAGGTCTTTCCTAAATCTAAACATGTCCAATTTATAACCTTTTTTCGAGTTCTATTTTGTTTTGATTCCTTTAATACCCTATTATTATCCCCCTTTTGTTATTCCCATTCGTCAACTTGTACACCTCTAATATGTCACCACTAGTTTTTCACCTTATGTTAGTATTCTTTGCTTTCCTTATTCAGAGCAGACCTTTAGCGAAACATATAAAAGGCTGTATTAGTATGACAAGAAGTAAAAATTTCCAGTTAAATACATGAACTCAAAACAAAAATCGATGTAATGGAAATATATTGCATGAGCAGCAAAGATTTAGAGCAGACAGAGGTAAATACCGATCACAAATTTCTATCTCTCTACATTAAAAAATTCGAAGGCACATTATACAAACAATTCTTTTAAATCTTTATTAAAAAATCATATTCCATCAGACATTCAATTTTTACATTTAAAATTGTATATAGGGAGTTTAGCTTTTAAATTTCATAATAATTTCCCTAAATTAAGATAACTGTTCGTCTGGAGTTTTGGTCGTTGGGTTTGATCAATCTTGGCTTTTTGCATGAATCCTCGGAATTGTTACCGTCATCTTTTCTAGCTCGCTTTTTGGGCTGCAAATATTCGGTGCGGTTTTGCTCACAATTTTGTATCGTCATATCAAATGAAGTGCAGGGAGTTTGCTTATTACTTTTGATGGAATCATTCAAAGTAATGATCTTCTTATCGAGGCTTGTGACCAGCGTATCATTTCTTTTTTTCATTGGTACATCTGTAGACTGATTTTGTTTATCGCTTGTTTTTGCCTTATTGTCGATTACGACCTTTTCCTCCTTCTGTTGGAAATTTGCTTGCGAGCCTAGAGTCTTCTTTATCGGAGCACATACTCTTTTTGGCCTAGTTGGTTTGCGAATACAACATTCGTATATAATTTCTGCCATGGCTCTGTATATTGGACCTGTTGCGTTACAGGAAAATCTATTATTTTTCTTAATATCGGTTAGAATTCACAGACTAATGAGTAAAGTTTTTCCAAGATATGTTTTGGCAAAATATTGAAAAACACGTAAATTATGCGTCCACAAACGTATTTTCTGGTCTGTGCTAAGAACTAGACTGAATTATTCAAGGAGCGGGTTCCTTTTATATATACCCCAAGAGTTGTGTAAGTGAGGTGATTGACCTGAGCCTGAGTACATATAGGAATAACAATAGTGATATTAAATATATTTACGGGCTCACTAAAGTCCATGCTACATGGACACTTCGTTCTGAGTAGCTAAATCCGAAACAACAACAACAGTGATTTTATTAGTGTAAAAGAGAGAGAGAGAGAGAGAGAGAGAGAGAGAGAGAGAGAGAGAGAGAGAGAGAGAGAGAGAGAGAGAGAGAGAGAGAGAGAGAGAGAGAGAGAGAGAGAGAGAGAGAGAGAGAGAGAGAGAGAGAGAGAGAGAGAGAGAGAGAGAGAGAGAGAGAGAGAGAGAGAGGTACAGTTTAATGCTGATAAATGCAAAGTTCTGAGGCTAGGTAATGATGATAGAGTTACAAGATACGAGCTAGATGGTAATGAGATTGCGAAAGGGATCTGGGAGTTATGATTAGTAAGAATTTAAAACCATAGGATCAATGCATGAATGTTCGTAATAAATAAAATTGGACACTGGGATTTATTTATCGAAGCGTTTGTAACAAGAGACCTGATGTGGTTCTTCAGCTATATCTTGCTCTGGTTAGGCCCAATTTAGATTATTCAGTTCAGTTTTGGTCGCTGTCCTATAGAATGGATATAAATTCACTTGAACGTGTCCAGTGTAGGATGACTAAGTTAAACCCCTAAATTAGAAATCTTTCATATGAATAAAGATTAACAAAGCTTAAGCTGCATTCACGGGAAAGGCGAAGAGTTAGGGGGTGACATGATTAAGGTTTACAAGTGGATGAATGGATATAATACAGGGGATATTAATGGAGTATTAAATGTATCAACACACGACAGAATGCGAAACAATTGGATAAGTTTAGATTTAGGAAATACTTGGGTAAATACTGGTTCGGTAACAGGGTTGTTGATTTGTGGAACCAATTACCATGAAACGCAGTGGAGGTGGGGTTCCTCGACTGTTTCAAGCATGGGTTGGACATGTATATGAGTGGGATTGGGTTGTTATAAATAGGAGGTGCCTCGTATGGGCCAATAGGCCTTCTGCAGTTACCTTCGTTCTTATGTGTTATGCAGTAATTTGCTCAACTAATCAACAACCGAACCAGTATTTATCAAGGTCTTTCCTAAATCTAAACATGTCCAATTTATAACCTTTTTTCGAGTTCTATTTTGTTTTGATTCCTTTAATACCCTATTATTATCCCCCTTTTGTTATTCCCATTCGTCAACTTGTACACCTCTAATATGTCACCACTAGTTTTTCACCTTATGTTAGTATTCTTTGCTTTCCTTATTCAGAGCAGACCTTTAGCGAAACATATAAAAGGCTGTATTAGTATGACAAGAAGTAAAAATTTCCAGTTAAATACATGAACTCAAAACAAAAATCGATGTAATGGAAATATATTGCATGAGCAGCAAAGATTTAGAGCAGACAGAGGTAAATACCGATCACAAATTTCTATCTCTCTACATTAAAAAATTCGAAGGCACATTATACAAACAATTCTTTTAAATCTTTATTAAAAAATCATATTCCATCAGACATTCAATTTTTACATTTAAAATTGTATATAGGGAGTTTAGCTTTTAAATTTCATAATAATTTCCCTAAATTAAGATAACTGTTCGTCTGGAGTTTTGGTCGTTGGGTTTGATCAATCTTGGCTTTTTGCATGAATCCTCGGAATTGTTACCGTCATCTTTTCTAGCTCGCTTTTTGGGCTGCAAATATTCGGTGCGGTTTTGCTCACAATTTTGTATCGTCATATCAAATGAAGTGCAGGGAGTTTGCTTATTACTTTTGATGGAATCATTCAAAGTAATGATCTTCTTATCGAGGCTTGTGACCAGCGTATCATTTCTTTTTTTCATTGGTACATCTGTAGACTGATTTTGTTTATCGCTTGTTTTTGCCTTATTGTCGATTACGACCTTTTCCTCCTTCTGTTGGAAATTTGCTTGCGAGCCTAGAGTCTTCTTTATCGGAGCACATACTCTTTTTGGCCTAGTTGGTTTGCGAATACAACATTCGTATATAATTTCTGCCATGGCTCTGTATATTGGACCTGTTGCGTTACAGGAAAATCTATTATTTTTCTTAATATCGGTTAGAATTCACAGACTAATGAGTAAAGTTTTTCCAAGATATGTTTTGGCAAAATATTGAAAAACACGTAAATTATGCGTCCACAAACGTATTTTCTGGTCTGTGCTAAGAACTAGACTGAATTATTCAAGGAGCGGGTTCCTTTTATATATACCCCAAGAGTTGTGTAAGTGAGGTGATTGACCTGAGCCTGAGTACATATAGGAATAACAATAGTGATATTAAATATATTTACGGGCTCACTAAAGTCCATGCTACATGGACACTTCGTTCTGAGTAGCTAAATCCGAAACAACAACAACAGTGATTTTATTAGTGTAAAAGAGAGAGAGAGAGAGAGAGAGAGAGAGAGAGAGAAGAGAGAGAGAGGAGAGAGAGAGAGAGAGAGAGAGAGAGAGAGAGAGAGAGAGAAGAGAGAGAGAGAGAGAGAGAGAGAGAGAGAGAGAGAGAGAGAGAGAGAGAGAGAGAGAGAGAGAGAGAAGAGGAGGTACAGTTTAATGCTGATAAATGCAAAGTTCTGAGGCTAGGTAATGATGATAGAGTTACAAGATACGAGCTAGATGGTAATGAGATTGCGAAAGGGATCTGGGAGTTATGATTAGTAAGAATTTAAAACCATAGGATCAATGCATGAATGTTCGTAATAAATAAAATTGGACACTGGGATTTATTTATCGAAGCGTTTGTAACAAGAGACCTGATGTGGTTCTTCAGCTATATCTTGCTCTGGTTAGGCCCAATTTAGATTATTCAGTTCAGTTTTGGTCGCTGTCCTATAGAATGGATATAAATTCACTTGAACGTGTCCAGTGTAGGATGACTAAGTTAAACCCCTAAATTAGAAATCTTTCATATGAATAAAGATTAACAAAGCTTAAGCTGCATTCACGGGAAAGGCGAAGAGTTAGGGGGTGACATGATTAAGGTTTACAAGTGGATGAATGGATATAATACAGGGGATATTAATGGAGTATTAAATGTATCAACACACGACAGAATGCGAAACAATTGGATAAGTTTAGATTTAGGAAATACTTGGGTAAATACTGGTTCGGTAACAGGGTTGTTGATTTGTGGAACCAATTACCATGAAACGCAGTGGAGGTGGGGTTCCTCGACTGTTTCAAGCATGGGTTGGACATGTATATGAGTGGGATTGGGTTGTTATAAATAGGAGGTGCCTCGTATGGGCCAATAGGCCTTCTGCAGTTACCTTCGTTCTTATGTGTTATGCAGTAATTTGCTCAACTAATCAACAACCGAACCAGTATTTATCAAGGTCTTTCCTAAATCTAAACATGTCCAATTTATAACCTTTTTTCGAGTTCTATTTTGTTTTGATTCCTTTAATACCCTATTATTATCCCCCTTTTGTTATTCCCATTCGTCAACTTGTACACCTCTAATATGTCACCACTAGTTTTTCACCTTATGTTAGTATTCTTTGCTTTCCTTATTCAGAGCAGACCTTTAGCGAAACATATAAAAGGCTGTATTAGTATGACAAGAAGTAAAAATTTCCAGTTAAATACATGAACTCAAAACAAAAATCGATGTAATGGAAATATATTGCATGAGCAGCAAAGATTTAGAGCAGACAGAGGTAAATACCGATCACAAACATTTCTATCTCTCTACATTAAAAAATTCGAAGGCACATTATACAAACAATTCTTTTAAATCTTTATTAAAAAATCATATTCCATCAGACATTCAATTTTTACATTTAAAATTGTATATAGGGAGTTTAGCTTTTAAATTTCATAATAATTTCCCTAAATTAAGATAACTGTTCGTCTGGAGTTTTGGTCGTTGGGTTTGATCAATCTTGGCTTTTTGCATGAATCCTCGGAATTGTTACCGTCATCTTTTCTAGCTCGCTTTTTGGGCTGCAAATATTCGGTGCGGTTTTGCTCACAATTTTGTATCGTCATATCAAATGAAGTGCAGGGAGTTTGCTTATTACTTTTGATGGAATCATTCAAAGTAATGATCTTCTTATCGAGGCTTGTGACCAGCGTATCATTTCTTTTTTTCATTGGTACATCTGTAGACTGATTTTGTTTATCGCTTGTTTTTGCCTTATTGTCGATTACGACCTTTTCCTCCTTCTGTTGGAAATTTGCTTGCGAGCCTAGAGTCTTCTTTATCGGAGCACATACTCTTTTGGCCTAGTTGGTTTGCGAATACAACATTCGTATATAATTTCTGCCATGGCTCTGTATATTGGACCTGTTGCGTTACAGGAAAATCTATTATTTTTCTTAATATCGGTTAGAATTCACAGACTAATGAGTAAAGTTTTTCCAAGATATGTTTTGGCAAAATATTGAAAAACACGTAAATTATGCGTCCACAAACGTATTTTCTGGTCTGTGCTAAGAACTAGACTGAATTATTCAAGGAGCGGGTTCCTTTTATATATACCCCAAGAGTTGTGTAAGTGAGGTGATTGACCTGAGCCTGAGTACATATAGGAATAACAATAGTGATATTAAATATATTTACGGGCTCACTAAAGTCCATGCTACATGGACACTTCGTTCTGAGTAGCTAAATCCGAAACAACAACAACAGTGATTTTATTAGTGTAAAAGAGAGAGAGAGAGAGAGAGAGAGAGAGAGAGAGAGAGAGAGAGAGAGAGAGAGAGAGAGAGAGAGAGAGAGAGAGAGAGAGAGAGAGAGGAGAGAGAGAGAGAGGAGAGGAGAGAGAGAGAGAGAGAGAGAGAGAGATTGTCAGGTACAGTTTAATGCTGATAAATGCAAAGTTCTGAGGCTAGGTAATGATGATAGAGTTACAAGATACGAGCTAGATGGTAATGAGATTGCGAAAGGGATCTGGGAGTTATGATTAGTAAGAATTTAAAACCATAGGATCAATGCATGAATGTTCGTAATAAATAAAATTGGACACTGGGATTTATTTATCGAAGCGTTTGTAACAAGAGACCTGATGTGGTTCTTCAGCTATATCTTGCTCTGGTTAGGCCCAATTTAGATTATTCAGTTCAGTTTTGGTCGCTGTCCTATAGAATGGATATAAATTCACTTGAACGTGTCCAGTGTAGGATGACTAAGTTAAACCCCTAAATTAGAAATCTTTCATATGAATAAAGATTAACAAAGCTTAAGCTGCATTCACGGGAAAGGCGAAGAGTTAGGGGGTGACATGATTAAGGTTTACAAGTGGATGAATGGATATAATACAGGGGATATTAATGGAGTATTAAATGTATCAACACACGACAGAATGCGAAACAATTGGATAAGTTTAGATTTAGGAAATACTTGGGTAAATACTGGTTCGGTAACAGGGTTGTTGATTTGTGGAACCAATTACCATGAAACGCAGTGGAGGTGGGGTTCCTCGACTGTTTCAAGCATGGGTTGGACATGTATATGAGTGGGATTGGGTTGTTATAAATAGGAGGTGCCTCGTATGGGCCAATAGGCCTTCTGCAGTTACCTTCGTTCTTATGTGTTATGCAGTAATTTGCTCAACTAATCAACAACCGAACCAGTATTTATCAAGGTCTTTCCTAAATCTAAACATGTCCAATTTATAACCTTTTTTCGAGTTCTATTTTGTTTTGATTCCTTTAATACCCTATTATTATCCCCCTTTTGTTATTCCCATTCGTCAACTTGTACACCTCTAATATGTCACCACTAGTTTTTCACCTTATGTTAGTATTCTTTGCTTTCCTTATTCAGAGCAGACCTTTAGCGAAACATATAAAAGGCTGTATTAGTATGACAAGAAGTAAAAATTTCCAGTTAAATACATGAACTCAAAACAAAAATCGATGTAATGGAAATATATTGCATGAGCAGCAAAGATTTAGAGCAGACAGAGGTAAATACCGATCACAAATTTCTATCTCTCTACATTAAAAAATTCGAAGGCACATTATACAAACAATTCTTTTAAATCTTTATTAAAAAATCATATTCCATCAGACATTCAATTTTTACATTTAAAATTGTATATAGGGAGTTTAGCTTTTAAATTTCATAATAATTTCCCTAAATTAAGATAACTGTTCGTCTGGAGTTTTGGTCGTTGGGTTTGATCAATCTTGGCTTTTTGCATGAATCCTCGGAATTGTTACCGTCATCTTTTCTAGCTCGCTTTTTGGGCTGCAAATATTCGGTGCGGTTTTGCTCACAATTTTGTATCGTCATATCAAATGAAGTGCAGGGAGTTTGCTTATTACTTTTGATGGAATCATTCAAAGTAATGATCTTCTTATCGAGGCTTGTGACCAGCGTATCATTTCTTTTTTTCATTGGTACATCTGTAGACTGATTTTGTTTATCGCTTGTTTTTGCCTTATTGTCGATTACGACCTTTTCCTCCTTCTGTTGGAAATTTGCTTGCGAGCCTAGAGTCTTCTTTATCGGAGCACATACTCTTTTTGGCCTAGTTGGTTTGCGAATACAACATTCGTATATAATTTCTGCCATGGCTCTGTATATTGGACCTGTTGCGTTACAGGAAAATCTATTATTTTTCTTAATATCGGTTAGAATTCACAGACTAATGAGTAAAGTTTTTCCAAGATATGTTTTGGCAAAATATTGAAAAACACGTAAATTATGCGTCCACAAACGTATTTTCTGGTCTGTGCTAAGAACTAGACTGAATTATTCAAGGAGCGGGTTCCTTTTATATATACCCCAAGAGTTGTGTAAGTGAGGTGATTGACCTGAGCCTGAGTACATATAGGAATAACAATAGTGATATTAAATATATTTACGGGCTCACTAAAGTCCATGCTACATGGACACTTCGTTCTGAGTAGCTAAATCCGAAACAACAACAACAGTGATTTTATTAGTGTAAAAGAGAGAGAGAGAGAGAGAGAGAGAGAGAGAGAGAGAGAGAGAGAGAGAGAGAGAGAGAGAGAGAGAGAGAGAGAGAGAGAGAGAGAGAGAGAGAGAGAGAGAGAGAGAGAGAGAGAGAGAGAGAGAGAGAGAGAGAGAGAGAGAGAGAGAGAGAGAGAGAGAGAGAGAGAGAGAGAGAGAGAGAGAGAGAGAGAGAGAGAGAGAGAGAGAGAGAGAGAGAGAGAGAGAGAGAGAGAGAGAGATTGTCAGGTACAGTTTAATGCTGATAAATGCAAAGTTCTGAGGCTAGGTAATGATGATAGAGTTACAAGATACGAGCTAGATGGTAATGAGATTGCGAAAGGGATCTGGGAGTTATGATTAGTAAGAATTTAAAACCATAGGATCAATGCATGAATGTTCGTAATAAATAAAATTGGACACTGGGATTTATTTATCGAAGCGTTTGTAACAAGAGACCTGATGTGGTTCTTCAGCTATATCTTGCTCTGGTTAGGCCCAATTTAGATTATTCAGTTCAGTTTTGGTCGCTGTCCTATAGAATGGATATAAATTCACTTGAACGTGTCCAGTGTAGGATGACTAAGTTAAACCCCTAAATTAGAAATCTTTCATATGAATAAAGATTAACAAAGCTTAAGCTGCATTCACGGGAAAGGCGAAGAGTTAGGGGGTGACATGATTAAGGTTTACAAGTGGATGAATGGATATAATACAGGGGATATTAATGGAGTATTAAATGTATCAACACACGACAGAATGCGAAACAATTGGATAAGTTTAGATTTAGGAAATACTTGGGTAAATACTGGTTCGGTAACAGGGTTGTTGATTTGTGGAACCAATTACCATGAAACGCAGTGGAGGTGGGGTTCCTCGACTGTTTCAAGCATGGGTTGGACATGTATATGAGTGGGATTGGGTTGTTATAAATAGGAGGTGCCTCGTATGGGCCAATAGGCCTTCTGCAGTTACCTTCGTTCTTATGTGTTATGCAGTAATTTGCTCAACTAATCAACAACCGAACCAGTATTTATCAAGGTCTTTCCTAAATCTAAACATGTCCAATTTATAACCTTTTTTCGAGTTCTATTTTGTTTTGATTCCTTTAATACCCTATTATTATCCCCCTTTTGTTATTCCCATTCGTCAACTTGTACACCTCTAATATGTCACCACTAGTTTTTCACCTTATGTTAGTATTCTTTGCTTTCCTTATTCAGAGCAGACCTTTAGCGAAACATATAAAAGGCTGTATTAGTATGACAAGAAGTAAAAATTTCCAGTTAAATACATGAACTCAAAACAAAAATCGATGTAATGGAAATATATTGCATGAGCAGCAAAGATTTAGAGCAGACAGAGGTAAATACCGATCACAAATTTCTATCTCTCTACATTAAAAAATTCGAAGGCACATTATACAAACAATTCTTTTAAATCTTTATTAAAAAATCATATTCCATCAGACATTCAATTTTTACATTTAAAATTGTATATAGGGAGTTTAGCTTTTAAATTTCATAATAATTTCCCTAAATTAAGATAACTGTTCGTCTGGAGTTTTGGTCGTTGGGTTTGATCAATCTTGGCTTTTTGCATGAATCCTCGGAATTGTTACCGTCATCTTTTCTAGCTCGCTTTTTGGGCTGCAAATATTCGGTGCGGTTTTGCTCACAATTTTGTATCGTCATATCAAATGAAGTGCAGGGAGTTTGCTTATTACTTTTGATGGAATCATTCAAAGTAATGATCTTCTTATCGAGGCTTGTGACCAGCGTATCATTTCTTTTTTTCATTGGTACATCTGTAGACTGATTTTGTTTATCGCTTGTTTTTGCCTTATTGTCGATTACGACCTTTTCCTCCTTCTGTTGGAAATTTGCTTGCGAGCCTAGAGTCTTCTTTATCGGAGCACATACTCTTTTTGGCCTAGTTGGTTTGCGAATACAACATTCGTATATAATTTCTGCCATGGCTCTGTATATTGGACCTGTTGCGTTACAGGAAAATCTATTATTTTTCTTAATATCGGTTAGAATTCACAGACTAATGAGTAAAGTTTTTCCAAGATATGTTTTGGCAAAATATTGAAAAACACGTAAATTATGCGTCCACAAACGTATTTTCTGGTCTGTGCTAAGAACTAGACTGAATTATTCAAGGAGCGGGTTCCTTTTATATATACCCCAAGAGTTGTGTAAGTGAGGTGATTGACCTGAGCCTGAGTACATATAGGAATAACAATAGTGATATTAAATATATTTACGGGCTCACTAAAGTCCATGCTACATGGACACTTCGTTCTGAGTAGCTAAATCCGAAACAACAACAACAGTGATTTTATTAGTGTAAAGAGAGAGAGAGGAAGAGAGAGAGAGAAGAGAGAGAGAGAGAGAGAGAGAGAGAGAGAGAGAGAGAGAGAGAGAGAGAGAGAGAGAGAGAGAGAGAGAGAGAGAGAGAGAGAGAGAGAGAGAGAGAGAGAGAGAGAGAGAGAGAGAGAGAGAGAGATTGTCAGGTACAGTTTAATGCTGATAAATGCAAAGTTCTGAGGCTAGGTAATGATGATAGAGTTACAAGATACGAGCTAGATGGTAATGAGATTGCGAAAGGGATCTGGGAGTTATGATTAGTAAGAATTTAAAACCATAGGATCAATGCATGAATGTTCGTAATAAATAAAATTGGACACTGGGATTTATTTATCGAAGCGTTTGTAACAAGAGACCTGATGTGGTTCTTCAGCTATATCTTGCTCTGGTTAGGCCCAATTTAGATTATTCAGTTCAGTTTTGGTCGCTGTCCTATAGAATGGATATAAATTCACTTGAACGTGTCCAGTGTAGGATGACTAAGTTAAACCCCTAAATTAGAAATCTTTCATATGAATAAAGATTAACAAAGCTTAAGCTGCATTCACGGGAAAGGCGAAGAGTTAGGGGGTGACATGATTAAGGTTTACAAGTGGATGAATGGATATAATACAGGGGATATTAATGGAGTATTAAATGTATCAACACACGACAGAATGCGAAACAATTGGATAAGTTTAGATTTAGGAAATACTTGGGTAAATACTGGTTCGGTAACAGGGTTGTTGATTTGTGGAACCAATTACCATGAAACGCAGTGGAGGTGGGGTTCCTCGACTGTTTCAAGCATGGGTTGGACATGTATATGAGTGGGATTGGGTTGTTATAAATAGGAGGTGCCTCGTATGGGCCAATAGGCCTTCTGCAGTTACCTTCGTTCTTATGTGTTATGCAGTAATTTGCTCAACTAATCAACAACCGAACCAGTATTTATCAAGGTCTTTCCTAAATCTAAACATGTCCAATTTATAACCTTTTTTCGAGTTCTATTTTGTTTTGATTCCTTTAATACCCTATTATTATCCCCCTTTTGTTATTCCCATTCGTCAACTTGTACACCTCTAATATGTCACCACTAGTTTTTCACCTTATGTTAGTATTCTTTGCTTTCCTTATTCAGAGCAGACCTTTAGCGAAACATATAAAAGGCTGTATTAGTATGACAAGAAGTAAAAATTTCCAGTTAAATACATGAACTCAAAACAAAAATCGATGTAATGGAAATATATTGCATGAGCAGCAAAGATTTAGAGCAGACAGAGGTAAATACCGATCACAAATTTCTATCTCTCTACATTAAAAAATTCGAAGGCACATTATACAAACAATTCTTTTAAATCTTTATTAAAAAATCATATTCCATCAGACATTCAATTTTTACATTTAAAATTGTATATAGGGAGTTTAGCTTTTAAATTTCATAATAATTTCCCTAAATTAAGATAACTGTTCGTCTGGAGTTTTGGTCGTTGGGTTTGATCAATCTTGGCTTTTTGCATGAATCCTCGGAATTGTTACCGTCATCTTTTCTAGCTCGCTTTTTGGGCTGCAAATATTCGGTGCGGTTTTGCTCACAATTTTGTATCGTCATATCAAATGAAGTGCAGGGAGTTTGCTTATTACTTTTGATGGAATCATTCAAAGTAATGATCTTCTTATCGAGGCTTGTGACCAGCGTATCATTTCTTTTTTTCATTGGTACATCTGTAGACTGATTTTGTTTATCGCTTGTTTTTGCCTTATTGTCGATTACGACCTTTTCCTCCTTCTGTTGGAAATTTGCTTGCGAGCCTAGAGTCTTCTTTATCGGAGCACATACTCTTTTTGGCCTAGTTGGTTTGCGAATACAACATTCGTATATAATTTCTGCCATGGCTCTGTATATTGGACCTGTTGCGTTACAGGAAAATCTATTATTTTTCTTAATATCGGTTAGAATTCACAGACTAATGAGTAAAGTTTTTCCAAGATATGTTTTGGCAAAATATTGAAAAACACGTAAATTATGCGTCCACAAACGTATTTTCTGGTCTGTGCTAAGAACTAGACTGAATTATTCAAGGAGCGGGTTCCTTTTATATATACCCCAAGAGTTGTGTAAGTGAGGTGATTGACCTGAGCCTGAGTACATATAGGAATAACAATAGTGATATTAAATATATTTACGGGCTCACTAAAGTCCATGCTACATGGACACTTCGTTCTGAGTAGCTAAATCCGAAACAACAACAACAGTGATTTTATTAGTGTAAAAGAGAGAGAGAGAGAGAGAGAGAGAGAGAGAGAGAGAGAGAGAGAGAGAGAGAGAGAGAGAGAGAGAGAGAGAGAGAGAGAGAGAGAGAGAGAGAGAGAGAGAGAGAGAGAGAGAGAGAGAGAGAGAGAGAGAGAGAAGAGAGAGAGAGAGAGAGAGAGAGAGAGAGAGAGAGAGAGAGAGAGAGAGAGAGAGAGAGAGAGAGAGAGAGAGAGAGAGAGAGAGAGAGAGAGAGATTGTCAGGTACAGTTTAATGCTGATAAATGCAAAGTTCTGAGGCTAGGTAATGATGATAGAGTTACAAGATACGAGCTAGATGGTAATGAGATTGCGAAAGGGATCTGGGAGTTATGATTAGTAAGAATTTAAAACCATAGGATCAATGCATGAATGTTCGTAATAAATAAAATTGGACACTGGGATTTATTTATCGAAGCGTTTGTAACAAGAGACCTGATGTGGTTCTTCAGCTATATCTTGCTCTGGTTAGGCCCAATTTAGATTATTCAGTTCAGTTTTGGTCGCTGTCCTATAGAATGGATATAAATTCACTTGAACGTGTCCAGTGTAGGATGACTAAGTTAAACCCCTAAATTAGAAATCTTTCATATGAATAAAGATTAACAAAGCTTAAGCTGCATTCACGGGAAAGGCGAAGAGTTAGGGGGTGACATGATTAAGGTTTACAAGTGGATGAATGGATATAATACAGGGGATATTAATGGAGTATTAAATGTATCAACACACGACAGAATGCGAAACAATTGGATAAGTTTAGATTTAGGAAATACTTGGGTAAATACTGGTTCGGTAACAGGGTTGTTGATTTGTGGAACCAATTACCATGAAACGCAGTGGAGGTGGGGTTCCTCGACTGTTTCAAGCATGGGTTGGACATGTATATGAGTGGGATTGGGTTGTTATAAATAGGAGGTGCCTCGTATGGGCCAATAGGCCTTCTGCAGTTACCTTCGTTCTTATGTGTTATGCAGTAATTTGCTCAACTAATCAACAACCGAACCAGTATTTATCAAGGTCTTTCCTAAATCTAAACATGTCCAATTTATAACCTTTTTTCGAGTTCTATTTTGTTTTGATTCCTTTAATACCCTATTATTATCCCCCTTTTGTTATTCCCATTCGTCAACTTGTACACCTCTAATATGTCACCACTAGTTTTTCACCTTATGTTAGTATTCTTTGCTTTCCTTATTCAGAGCAGACCTTTAGCGAAACATATAAAAGGCTGTATTAGTATGACAAGAAGTAAAAATTTCCAGTTAAATACATGAACTCAAAACAAAAATCGATGTAATGGAAATATATTGCATGAGCAGCAAAGATTTAGAGCAGACAGAGGTAAATACCGATCACAAATTTCTATCTCTCTACATTAAAAAATTCGAAGGCACATTATACAAACAATTCTTTTAAATCTTTATTAAAAAATCATATTCCATCAGACATTCAATTTTTACATTTAAAATTGTATATAGGGAGTTTAGCTTTTAAATTTCATAATAATTTCCCTAAATTAAGATAACTGTTCGTCTGGAGTTTTGGTCGTTGGGTTTGATCAATCTTGGCTTTTTGCATGAATCCTCGGAATTGTTACCGTCATCTTTTCTAGCTCGCTTTTTGGGCTGCAAATATTCGGTGCGGTTTTGCTCACAATTTTGTATCGTCATATCAAATGAAGTGCAGGGAGTTTGCTTATTACTTTTGATGGAATCATTCAAAGTAATGATCTTCTTATCGAGGCTTGTGACCAGCGTATCATTTCTTTTTTTCATTGGTACATCTGTAGACTGATTTTGTTTATCGCTTGTTTTTGCCTTATTGTCGATTACGACCTTTTCCTCCTTCTGTTGGAAATTTGCTTGCGAGCCTAGAGTCTTCTTTATCGGAGCACATACTCTTTTTGGCCTAGTTGGTTTGCGAATACAACATTCGTATATAATTTCTGCCATGGCTCTGTATATTGGACCTGTTGCGTTACAGGAAAATCTATTATTTTTCTTAATATCGGTTAGAATTCACAGACTAATGAGTAAAGTTTTTCCAAGATATGTTTTGGCAAAATATTGAAAAACACGTAAATTATGCGTCCACAAACGTATTTTCTGGTCTGTGCTAAGAACTAGACTGAATTATTCAAGGAGCGGGTTCCTTTTATATATACCCCAAGAGTTGTGTAAGTGAGGTGATTGACCTGAGCCTGAGTACATATAGGAATAACAATAGTGATATTAAATATATTTACGGGCTCACTAAAGTCCATGCTACATGGACACTTCGTTCTGAGTAGCTAAATCCGAAACAACAACAACAGTGATTTTATTAGTGTAAAAGAGAGAGAGAGAGAGAGAGAGGAGAGAGAGAGAGAGGAGAGAGAGAGAGAGAGAGAGAGAGAGAGAGAGAGAGAGAGAGAGAGAGAGAGAGAGAGAGAGAGAGAGAGAGAGAGAGAGAGAGAGAGAGAGAGAGAGAGAGAGAGAGAGAGAGAGAGAGAGAGAGAGAGAGAGAGAGAGAGAGAGAGAGAGAGAGAGAGAGAGAGAGAGAGAGAGAGAGAGAGAGAGAGAGAGAGAGAGAGAGAGAGAGAGAGAGATTGTCAGGTACAGTTTAATGCTGATAAATGCAAAGTTCTGAGGCTAGGTAATGATGATAGAGTTACAAGATACGAGCTAGATGGTAATGAGATTGCGAAAGGGATCTGGGAGTTATGATTAGTAAGAATTTAAAACCATAGGATCAATGCATGAATGTTCGTAATAAATAAAATTGGACACTGGGATTTATTTATCGAAGCGTTTGTAACAAGAGACCTGATGTGGTTCTTCAGCTATATCTTGCTCTGGTTAGGCCCAATTTAGATTATTCAGTTCAGTTTTGGTCGCTGTCCTATAGAATGG
>NW_027189178.1:198588-240959 GCF_040958095.1 Procambarus clarkii | reverse complement strand
CACGAACTACACCAACAATCACCACAACAACAGGAACTGTACCAACAACCACTACTACAACAGAAACTACTCCAGCTACTAGAACAGACACTACACCAACAACCACCACAACAACAGGAACTACACCAACAACCACAGCAATAATAGGAACTGTACCAACAACCACAACAACAGGAACTGTATCATCAACCACCACAACAACAGAAACTACTCCAGCTCCCACAACGACAGGAACTACACCAACAACAACCACAACAACAGGAATTTCACAACAACTACCTCAACAACAGCAACAACATCAACAACCACCACAACAGCCAGAACTACACCAACAACCACCACCATAACAGGAACTACATCAACAACCACTACAGCAACAAGAACCACACCAACAACTTACACGACAAATACTTCAGCGACCACAACAACAGGAACTACACCAAAACTACTACAACAGGAACTACTCCACCAACCACCACCACAACAGGAACTACACCAGCGACCTCAACAACACGAACTACACCAACAATAACCACAACAGAAACTGTAGCAACAACCACTACTACAACAGAAACTACTCCAGCTACTAGAACAGCAACTACACCAACAACCATCACAACAACAGGAACTACACCAACAACCACAGCAATAATAGGAACTGTACCAACAACCACAACAACAGGAACTGCACCATCAACCACCACAACAACAGAAACTACTCCAGCTACCACAACGAAAGGAACTACACCAACCACAACCACAAAAACAGGAATTACACCAACAACCCCCACAACAACAGCAAAACTTCCAACAACAATAACAACAAAAGAAACTACTGAAACAACCACCACAGCAACAGGAACTACAACAACAACGATAGGAATTACCACAACAACGATAGAAATTACACCAACAACCACCACAACAGGAACTGCACCAATAACAACAACAGAAACTAGACCAACAACCACAACAACAACAGGAACTGCACCAATAACAACCACATCAACAGGAAATACACCCACAACAACCACAACAACAGAAACTGCACCATCAACCACTACAACAACTGGAACTGCACCAATAACCACAACAACAAGAACTTCACGAACAACCACCACAACAAAAGGAACTACACAAACAACCACTACGACAACAGAAGGAACTATACCAACAACCACTACAACAACAGAAACTACACCAACAACCACCACAAAAACAGGAACTACACCAACAACTACCACAACAACAGGAACAACAACTACAACAACAACAAAAGGAACGGCACCAACATCAACCGCATCATCAGGAACTTCACCACCAACCACCACACACAACAGGAACTACACCAACAACCACAACAACAACCAAAGGAACTACACCCACAACCACTACAACAACAGAATATACACAAACAACTACCACCATTACAGGAACTACACCAACAACTACTACAAAAGGAACTACACCAACCACTACCACAACAGGAACTACACCAGCGAACTCATCAACACGAACTACACCAACAATCACCACAACAACAGGAACTGTGCCAACAACCACTACTACAAGAAAACTACTCCAGCTACTAGAACAGACACTACACCAACAACCACCACAACAACAGGAACTACACCAACAACCACAGCAATAATAGGAACTGTACCAACAACCACAACAACAGGAACTGCATCATCAACCACCACAACAACAGAAACTACTCCAGGTCCCACAACGACAGGAACTACACCAACAACAACCACAACAACAGGAATTTCACAAACAACTACCTCAACAACAGCAACAACACCAACAACCACCACAACAGCCAGAACTACACCAACAACCACCACCATAACAGGAACTACATCAACAACCACTACAGCAACAAGAACCACACCAACAACTTACACGACAAATACATCAGCGACCACAACAACAGGAACTACACCAACAACTACTACAACAGGAACTACTCCACCACACCACCACAACAGGAACTACACCAGCGACCTCAACAACACGAACTACACCAACAATAACCACAACAGCAACTGTACCAACAACCACTACTACAACAGAAACTACTCCAGCTACTAGAACAGCAACTACACCAACAACCATCACAACAACAGGAACTACACCAACAACCACAGCAATAATAGGAACTGTACCAACAACCACAACAACAGGAACTGCACCATCAACCACCACAACAACAGAAACTATTCCAGCTACCACAACGAAAGGAACTACACCAACCACAACCACAAAAAAGGAATTACACCAACAACCCCCACAACAGCAAAACCTCCAACAACAATAACAACAACGGAAACTACTGAAACAACCACCACAGCAACAGGAACTACAACAACAACGATAGGAATTACCACAACAACGATAGGAATTACACCAACAACCACCACAACAACAGGAACTGCACCAATAACAACAACAGAAACTACACCAACAACCACAACAACAACAGGAACTGCACCAATAACAACCACATCAACAGGAACTACACCACAACAACAACCACAACAACAGAAACTGCACCATCAACCACTACAACAACTGGAACTGCACCAATAACCACAACAACAAGAACTTCACCAACAACCACCACAACAAAAGGAACTACACAAACAACCACTACGACAACAGAAGGAACTATACCAACAACCACTACAACAACAGACACTACACCAACAACCACCACAAACACAGGAACTACACCAACAACTACCACAACAACAGGAACTACAACTACAACAACAACAAAAGGAACGGCACCAACATCAACCGCAACATCAGGAACTTCACCACCAACCACCACAACAACAGGAACTACACCAACAACCACAACGACAACCAAAGGAACTACACCCACAACCACTACAACAACAGAATATACACAAACAACTACCACCATTACAGGAATTACACCAACAACTACTACAAAAGAAACTACACCAACCACTACCACAACAGGAACTACACCAGCGAACTCATCAACACGAACTACACCAACAATCACCACAACAACAGGAACTGTACCAACAACCACTACTACAACAGAAACTACTCCAGCTACTAGAACAGACACTACACCAACAACCACCACAACAACAGGAACTACCCAACAACCACAGCAATAATAGGAACTGTACCAACAACCACAACAACAGGAACTGCATCATCAACCACCACAACAACAGAAACTACTCCAGCTCCCACAACGACAGGAACTACACCAACAACAACCACAAAAACAGGAATTTCACAAACAACTACCAGAACAACAGCAACAACACCAACAACCACCACAACAGCCAGAACTACACTAACAACCACCACCATAACAGGAACTACATCAACAACCACTACAGAAACAAGAACCACACCAACAACTTACACGACAAATACATCAGCGACCACAACAACAGGAACTACACCAACAACTACTACAACAGGAACTACTCCACCAACAACCACCACAACAGGAACTACACCAGCGACCTCAACAACACGAACTACACCAACAATAACCACAACAGCAACTGTACCAACAACCACTACTACAACAGAAACTACTCCAGCTACTAGAACAGCAACTACACCAACAACCATCACAACAACATTAACTACACCAACAACCACAGCAATAATAGGAACTGTACCAACAACCACAACAACAGGAACTGCACCATCAACCACCACAACAACAGAAACTACTCCAGCTACCACAACGAAAGGAACTACACCAACCACAACCACAAAAAAGGAATTACACCAACAACCCCCACAACAACAGCAAAACCTCCAACAACAATAACAACAACGGAAACTACTGAAACAACCACCACAGCAACAGGAACTACAACAACAACGATAGGAATTACCACAACAACGATAGGAATTACACCAACAACCACCACAACAACAGGAACTGCACCAATAACAACAACAGAAACTACACCAACAACCACAACAACAACAGGAACTGCACCAATAACAACCACATCAACAGGGACTACACCAACAACAACAACCACAACAACAGAAACTGCACCATCAACCACTACAACAACTGGAACTGCACAAATAACCACAACAACAAGAACTTCACGAACAACCACCACAACAAAAGGAACTACACAAACAACCACTACGACAACAGAAGGAACTATACCAACACCACTACAACAACAGAAACTACACCAACAACCACCACAAACACAGGAACTACACCAACAACTACCACAACAACAGGAACTACAACTACAACAACAACAAAAGGAACGGCCCCACATCAACCGCAACATCAGGAACTTCACCATCAACCACCACAACAACAGGAACTACACCAACAACCACAACGACAACCAAAGGAACTACACCCACAACCACTACAACAACAGAATATACACAACAACTACCACCATTACAGGAACTACACCAACAACTACTACAAAAGGAACTACACCAACCACTACCACAACAGGAACTACACCAGCGAACTCATCAACTCGAACTACACCAACAATCTCCACAACAACAGGAACTGTACCAACAACCACTACTACAAGAGAAACTACTCCAGCTACTAGAACAGACACTACACCAACAACCATCACAACAACAGGAACTACACCAACAACCACAGCAATAATAGGAACTGTACCAACAACCACAACAACAGGAACTGCATCATCAACCACCACAACAACAGAAACTACTCCAGCTCCCACAACGACAGGAACTACACCAACAACAACCACAACAACAGGAATTTCACAAACAACTACCTCAACAACAGCAACAACACCAACAGCCACCACAACAGCCAGAACTACACCAACAACCACCACCATAACAGGAACTACATCAACAACCACTACAGCAACAAGAACCACACCAACAACTTACACGACAAATACATCAGCGACCACAACAGGAACTACACCAACAACTACTAGAACAGGAACTAATCCACCAACCACCACCTCAACAGGAACTACACCAGCGACCTCAACAACAAGAACTACACCAATAATAACCACAACAGCAACTGTACCAACAACCACTACTACAACAGAAACTACTCCAGCTACTAGAACAGCAACTACACCAACAACCATCACAACAACACGAACTACACCAACAATAACCACAACAGCAACTGTACCAACAACCACTACTACAACAGAAACTACTCCAGCTACTAGAACAGACACTACACCAACAACCACCACAACAACAGGAACTACACCAACAACCACAGCAATAATAGGAACTGTACCAACAACCAACAACAGGAACTGCATCATCAACACACACAACAAAGAAACTACTCCAGCTCCCACAACGACAGGAACTACACCAACAACAACCACAACAACAGGAATTTCACAAACAACTACCTCAACAACAGCAACAACACCAACAGCCACCACAACAGCCAGAACTACACCAACAACCACCACCATAAAAGGAACTACATCAACAACCACTACAGCAACAAGAACCACACCAACAACTTACAAGACAAATACATCAGCGACCACAACAACAGGAACTACACCAACAACTACTACAACAGGAACTACTCCACCAACCACCACCACAACAGGAACTACACCAGCGACCTCAACAACACGAACTACACCAACAATAACCACAACAGCAACTGTACCAACAACCACTACTACAACAGAAACTACTCCAGCTACTAGAACAGCAACTACACCAACAACCATCACAACAACAGGAACTACACCAACAACCACAGCAATAATAGGAACTGTACCAACAACCACAACAACAGGAACTGCACCATCAACCACCACAACAACAGAAACTACTCCAGCTACCACAACGAAAGGAACTACACCAACCACAACCACAAAAAAGGAATTACACCAACAACCCCACACAACAGCAAAACCTCCAACAACAATAACAACAACGGAAACTACTGAAACAACCACCACAGCAACAGGAACTACAACAACAACGATAGGAATTACCACAACAACGATAGGAATTACACCAACAACCACCACAACAACAGGAACTGCACCAATAACAACAACAGAAACTACACCAACAACCACAACAACAACAGGAACTGCACCAATAACAACCACATCAACAGGAACTACACCACAACAACAACCACAACAACAGAAACTGCACCATCAACCACTACAACAACTGGAACTGCACCAATAACCACAACAACAAGAACTTCACCAACAACCACCACAACAAAAGGAACTACACAAACAACCACTACGACAACAGAAGGAACTATACCAACAACCACTACAACAACAGAAACTACACCAACAACCACCACAAACACAGGAACTACACCAACAACTACCACAACAACAGGAACTACAACTACAACAACAACAAAAGGAACGGCACCAACATCAACCGCAACATCAGGAACTTCACCACCAACCACCACAACAACAGGAACTACACCAACAACCACAACGACAACCAAAGGAACTACACCCACAACCACTACAACAACAGAATATACACAAACAACTACCACCATTACAGGAATACACCAACAACTACTACAAAAGAACTACACCAACCACTACCACAACAGGAACTACACCAGCGAACTCATCAACACGAACTACACCAACAATCACCACAACAACAGGAACTGTACCAACAACCACTACTACAACAGAAACTACTCCAGCTACTAGAACAGACACTACACCAACAACCACCACAACAACAGGAACTACACCAACAACCACAGCAATAATAGGAACTGTACCAACAACCACAACAACAGGAACTGCATCATCAACCACCACAACAACAGAAACTACTCCAGCTCCCACAACGACAGGAACTACACCAACAACAACCACAAAAACAGGAATTTCACAAACAACTACCAACAACAGCAACAACACCAACAACCACCACAACAGCCAGAACTACACCAACCACCACCATAACAGGAACTACATCAACAACCACTACAGCAACAAGAACCACACCAACAACTTACACGACAAATACATCAGCGACCACAACAACAGGAACTACACCAACAACTACTACAACAGGAACTACTCCACCAACACCACCACAAGGAACTACACCAGCGACCTCAACAACACGAACTACACCAACAATAACCACAACAGCAACTGTACCAACAACCACTACTACAACAGAAACTACTCCAGCTACTAGAACAGCAACTACACCAACAACCATCACAACAACAGGAACTACACCAACAACCACAGCAATAATAGGAACTGTACCAACAACCACAACAACAGGAACTGCACCATCAACCACCACAACAACAGAAACTACTCCAGCTACCACAACGAAAGGAACTACACCAACCACAACCACAAAAACAGGAATTACACCAACAACCCCCACAACAACAGCAAAACTTCCAACAAAATAACAACAACAGAAACTACTGAAACAACCACCACAGCAACAGGAACTACAACAACAACGATAGGAATTACCACAACAACGATAGGAATTACACCAACAACCACCACAACAACAGGAACTGCACCAATAACAACAACAGAAACTACACCAACAACCACAACAACAACAGGAACTGCACCAATAACAACCACATCAACAGGAAATACACCCACAACAACCACAACAACAGAAACTGCACCATCAACCACTACAACAACTGGAACTGCACCAATAACCACAACAACAAGAACTTCACCAACAACCACCACAACAAAAGGAACTACACAAACAACCACTACGACAACAGAAGGAACTATACCAACAACCACTACAACAACAGAAACTACACCAACAACCACCACAAACACAGGAACTACACCAACAACTACCACAACAACAGGAACTACAACTACAACAACAACAAAAGGAACGGCACCAACATCAACCGCAACATCAGGAACTTCACCACCAACCACACAACAACAGGAACTACACCAACAACCACAACGACAACCAAAGGAACTACACCCACAACCACTACAACAACAGAATATACACAAACAACTACCACCATTACAGGAACTACACCAACTACTACAAAAGGAACTACACCAACCACTACCACAACAGGAACTACACCAGCGAACTCATCAACACGAACTACACCAACAATCACCACAACAACAGGAACTGTACCAACAACCACTACTACAACAGAAACTACTCCAGCTACTAGAACAGACACTACACCAACAACCACCACACAACAGGAACTACACCAACAACCACAGCAATAATAGGAACTGTACCAACAACCACAACAACAGGAACTGCATCATCAACCACCACAACAACAGAAACTACTCCAGCTCCCACAACGACAGGAACTACACCAACAACAACCACAACAACAGGAATTTCACAAACAACTACCTCAACAACAGCAACAACACCAACAACCACCACAACAGCCAGAACTACACCAACAACCACCACCATAACAGGAACTACATCAACAACCACTACAGCAACAAGAACCACACCAACAACTTACACGACAAATACATCAGCGACCACAACAACAGGAACTACACCAACAACTACTACAACAGGAACTACTCCACCAACCACCACCACAACAGGAACTACACCAGCGACCTCAACAACACGAACTACACCAACAATAACCACAACAGCAACTGTACCAACAACCACTACTACAACAGAAACTACTCCAGCTACTAGAACAGCAACTACACCAACAACCATCACAACAACAGGAACTACACCAACAACCACACAGGAACTGTACCAACAACCACAACAACAGAACTACGCTACAGAACACCACAACAACCACAACAACAGAACTACCCACAACCACACAAGGAACTACAACACAACACAAACTACCACAACCACACAACAACAGAATACTACACCACAACAACTACACCAACCACAACCACAAAACAGGAATTACACAACAACACAGCAAAACTTCCAACAACATAACAACAACAGAAACTACTGAAACAACCACCACAGCAACAGGAACTACAACAACAACGATAGGAATTACCACAACAACGATAGGAATTACACCAACAACCACCACAACAACAGGAACTGCACCAATAACAACAACAGAAACTACACCCAACCACAACAACAACAGGAACTGCACCAATAACAACCACATCAACAGGAACTACACCAACAACAACCACAACAACAGAAACTGCACCATCAACCACTACAACAACTGGAACTGCACCAATAACCACAACAACAAGAACTTCACCAACAACCACCACAACAAAAGGAACTACACAAACAACCACTACGACAACAGAAGGAACTATACCAACAACCACTACAACAACAGAAACTACACCAACAACCACCACAAACACAGGAACTACACCAACAACTACCACAACAACAGGAACTACAACTACAACAACAACAAAAGGAACGGCACCAACATCAACCGCAACATCAGGAACTTCACCACCAACACCACAACAACAGGAACTACACCAACAACCACAACGACAACCAAAGGAACTACACCCACAACCACTACAACAACAGAATATACACAAACAACTACCACCATTACAGGAACTACACCAACAACTACTACAAAAGGAACTACACCAACCACTACCACAACAGGAACTACACCAGCGAACTCATCAACACGAACTACACCAACAATCACCACAACAACAGGAACTGTACCAACAACCACTACTACAACAGAAACTACTCCAGCTACTAGAACAGACACTACACCAACAACCACCACAACAACAGGAACTACACCAACAACCACAGCAATAATAGGAACTGTACCAACAACCACAACAACAGGAACTGCATCATCAACCACCACAACAACAGAAACTACTCCAGCTCCCACAACGACAGGAACTACACCAACAACAACCACAACAACAGGAATTTCACAAACAACTACCTCAACAACAGCAACAACACCAACAACCACCACAACAGCCAGAACTACACCAACAACCACCACCATAACAGGAACTACATCAACAACCACTACAGCAACAAGAACCACACCAACAACTTACACGACAAATACATCAGCGACCACAACAACAGGAACTACACCAACAACTACTACAACAGGAACTACTCCACCAACCACCACCACAACAGGAACTACACCAGCGACCTCAACAACACGAACTACACCAACAATAACCACAACAGCAACTGTACCAACAACCACTACTACAACAGAAACTACTCCAGCTACTAGAACAGCAACTACACCAACAACCATCACAACAACAGGAACTACACCAACAACCACAGCAATAATAGGAACTGTACCAACAACCACAACAACAGGAACTGCACCATCAACCACCACAACAACAGAAACTACTCCAGCTACCACAACGAAAGGAACTACACCAACCACAACCACAAAAACAGGAATTACACCAACAACCCCCACAACAACAGCAAAACTTCCAACAACAATAACAACAACAGAAACTACTGAAACAACCACCACAGCAACAGGAACTACAACAACAACGATAGGAATTACCACAACAACGATAGGAATTACACCAACAACCACCACAACAACAGGAACTGCACCAATAACAACAACAGAAACTACACCAACAACCACAACAACAACAGGAACTGCACCAATAACAACCACATCAACAGGAACTACACCAACAACAACCACAACAACAGAAACTGCACCATCAACCACTACAACAACTGGAACTGCACCAATAACCACAACAACAAGAACTTCACCAACAACCACCACAACAAAAGGAACTACACAAACAACCACTACGACAACAGAAGGAACTATACCAACAACCACTACAACAACAGAAACTACACCAACAACCACCACAAACACAGGAACTACACCAACAACTACCACAACAACAGGAACTACAACTACAACAACAACAAAAGGAACGGCACCAACATCAACCGCAACATCAGGAACTTCACCACCAACCACCACAACAACAGGAACTACACCAACAACCACAACGACAACCAAAGGAACTACACCCACAACCACTACAACAACAGAATATACACAAACAACTACCACCATTACAGGAACTACACACATACTACAGGAACTACACCAACAACTACTACAAAAGGAACTACACCAACCACTACCACAACAGGAACTACACCAGCGAACTCATCAACACGAACTACACCAACAATCACCACAACAACAGGAACTGTACCAACAACCACTACTACAACAGAAACTACTCCAGCTACTAGAACAGACACTACACCAACAACCACCACAACAACAGGAACTACACCAACAACCACAGCAATAATAGGAACTGTACCAACAACCACAACAACAGGAACTGCATCATCAACCACCACAACAACAGAAACTACTCCAGCTCCCACAACGACAGGAACTACACCAACAACAACCACAAAACAGGAATTTCACAAACAACTACCTCAACAACAGCAACAACACCAACAACCACCACAACAGCCAGAACTACACCAACAACCACCACCATAACAGGAACTACATCAACAACCAACCAACACCACAACTTACACGACAAATACATCAGCGACCACAACAACAGGAACTACACCAACAACTACTACAACAGGAACTACTCCACCAACCACCACCACAACAGGAACTACACCAGCGACCTCAACAACACGAACTACACCAACAATAACCACAACAGCAACTGTACCAACAACCACTACTACAACAGAAACTACTCCAGCTACTAGAACAGCAACTACACCAACAACCATCACAACAACAGGAACTACACCAACAACCACAGCAATAATAGGAACTGTACCAACAACCACAACAACAGGAACTGCACCATCAACCACCACAACAACAGAAACTACTCCAGCTACCACAACGAAAGGAACTACACCAACCACAACCACAAAAACAGGAATTACACCAACAACCCCCACAACAACAGCAAAACTTCCAACAACAATAACAACAACAGAAACTACTGAAACAACCACCACAGCAACAGGAACTACAACAACAACGATAGGAATTACCACAACAACGATAGGAATTACACCAACAACCACCACAACAACAGGAACTGCACCAATAACAACAACAGAAACTACACCAACAACCACAACAACAACAGGAACTGCACCAATAACAACCACATCAACAGGAACTACACCAACAACAACCACAACAACAGAAACTGCACCATCAACCACTACAACAACTGGAACTGCACCAATAACCACAACAACAAGAACTTCACCAACAACCACCACAACAAAAGGAACTACACAAACAACCACTACGACAACAGAAGGAACTATACCAACAACCACTACAACAACAGAAACTACACCAACAACCACCACAAACACAGGAACTACACCAACAACTACCACAACAACAGGAACTACAACTACAACAACAACAAAAGGAACGGCACCAACATCAACCGCAACATCAGGAACTTCACCACCAACCACCACAACAACAGGAACTACACCAACAACCACAACGACAACCAAAGGAACTACACCCACAACCACTACAACAACAGAATATACACAAACAACTACCACCATTACAGGAACTACACCAACAACTACTACAAAAGGAACTACACCAACCACTACCACAACAGGAACTACACCAGCGAACTCATCAACACGAACTACACCACAATCACACCAACAGGAACTGTACCAACAACCACTACTACAACAGAAACTACTCCAGCTACTAGAACAGACACTACACCAACAACCACCACAACAACAGGAACTACACCAACAACCACAGCAATAATAGGAACTGTACCAACAACCACAACAACAGGAACTGTATCATCAACCACACACAACAGAAACTACTCCAGCTCCCACAACGACAGGAACTACACCAACAACAACCACAACAACAGGAATTTCACAAACAACTACCTCAACAACAGCAACAACACACAACAACCACCACAACAGCCAGAACTACACCAACAACCACCACCATAACAGGAACTACATCAACAACCACTACAGCAACAAGAACCACACCAACAACTTACACGACAAATACTCAGCGACCACAACAACAGGAACTACACCAAAACTACTACAACAGGAACTACTCCACCAACCACCACCACAACAGGAACTACACCAGCGACCTCAACAACACGAACTACACCAACAATAACCACAACAGAACTGTAGCAACAACCACTACTACAACAGAAACTACTCCAGCTACTAGAACAGCAACTACACCAACAACCATCACAACAACAGGAACTACACCAACAACCACAGCAATAATAGGAACTGTACCAACAACCACAACAACAGGAACTGCACCATCAACCACCACAACAACAGAAACTACTCCAGCTACCACAACGAAAGGAACTACACCAACCACAACCACAAAAACAGGAATTACACCAACAACCCCACAACAACAGCAAAACTTCCAACAACAATAACAACAAAAGAAACTACTGAAACAACCACCACAGCAACAGGAACTACAACAACAACGATAGGAATTACCACAACAACGATAGAATTACACCAACAACCACCACAACAGGAACTGCACCAATAACAACAACAGAAACTACACCAACAACACAACAACAACAGGAACTGCACCAATAACAACCACATCAACAGGAAATACACCCACAACAACCACAACAACAGAAACTGCACCATCAACTACAACAACTGGAACTGCACAAATAACCACAACAACAAGAACTTCACGAACAACCACCACAACAAAAGGAACTACACAAACAACCACTACGACAACAGAAGGAACTATACCAACAACCACTACAACAACAGAAACTACACCAACAACCACCACAAAAACAAACTACACCAACAACTACCACAACAACAGGAACACAACTACAACAACAACAAAAGGAACGGCACCAACATCAACCGCATCATCAGGAACTTCACCACCAACCACCACAACAGGAACTACACCAACAACCACAACAACAACCAAAGGAACTACACCCACAACCACTACAACAACAGAATATACACAAACAACTACCACCATTACAGGAACTACACCAACAACTACTACAAAAGGAACTACACCAACCACTACCACAACAGGAACTACACCAGCGAACTCATCAACACGAACTACACCAACAATCACCACAACAACAGGAACTGTACCAACAACCACTACTACAAGAAAACTACTCCAGCTACTAGAACAGACACTACACCAACAACCACCACAACAACAGGAACTACACCAACAACCACAGCAATAATAGGAACTGTACCAACAACCACAACAACAGGAACTGCATCATCAACCACCACAACAACAGAAACTACTCCAGGTCCCACAACGACAGGAACTACACCAACAACAACCACAACAACAGGAATTTCACAAACAACTACCTCAACAACAGCAACAACACCAACAACCACCACAACAGCCAGAACTACACCAACAACCACCACCATAACAGGAACTACATCAACAACCACTACAGCAACAAGAACCACACCAACAACTTACACGACAAATACATCAGCGACCACAACAACAGGAACTACACCAACAACTACTACAACAGGAACTACTCCACCAACCACCACCACAACAGGAACTACACCAGCGACCTCAACAACACGAACTACACCAACAATAACCACAACAGCAACTGTACCAACAACCACTACTACAACAGAAACTACTCCAGCTACTAGAACAGCAACTACACCAACAACCATCACAACAACAGGAACTACACCAACAACCACAGCAATAATAGGAACTGTACCAACAACCACAACAACAGGAACTGCACCATCAACCACCACAACAACAGAAACTATTCCAGCTACCACAACGAAAGGAACTACACCAACCACAACCACAAAAAAGGAATTACACCAACAACCCCCACAACAACAGCAAAACCTCCAACAACAATAACAACAACGGAAACTACTGAAACAACCACCACAGCAACAGGAACTACAACAACAACGATAGGAATTACCACAACAACGATAGGAATTACACCAACAACCACCACAACAACAGGAACTGCACCAATAACACAACAGAAACTACACCAACAACCACAACAACAACAGGAACTGCACCAATAACAACCACATCAACAGGAACTACACCAACAACAACAACCACAACAACAGAAACTGCACCATCAACCACTACAACAACTGGAACTGCACCAATAACCACAACAACAAGAACTTCACCAACAACCACCACAACAAAAGGAACTACACAAACAACCACTACGACAACAGAAGGAACTATACCAACAACCACTACAACAACAGACACTACACCAACAACCACCACAAACACAGGAACTACACCAACAACTACCACAACAACAGGAACTACAACTACAACAACAACAAAAGGAACGGCACCAACATCAACCGCAACATCAGGAACTTCACCACCAACCACCACAACAGGAACTACACTACACCAACAACCACAACGACAACCAAAGGAACTACACCCACAACCACTACAACAACAGAATATACACAAACAACTACCACCATTACAGGAATACACCAACAACTACTACAAAAGAACTACACCAACCACTACCACAACAGGAACTACACCAGCGAACTCATCAACACGAACTACACCAACAATCACCACAACAACAGGAACTGTACCAACAACCACTACTACAACAGAAACTACTCCAGCTACTAGAACAGACACTACACCAACAACCACCACAACAACAGGAACTACACCAACAACCACAGCAATAATAGGAACTGTACCAACAACCACAACAACAGGAACTGCATCATCAACCACCACAACAACAGAAACTACTCCAGCTCCCACAACGACAGGAACTACACCAACAACAACCACAAAACAGGAATTTCACAAACAACTACCAACAACAGCAACAACACCAACAACCACCACAACAGCCAGAACTACACTAACACCACCACCATAACAGGAACTACATCAACAACCACTACAGAAACAAGAACCACACCAACAACTTACACGACAAATACATCAGCGACCACAACAACAGGAACTACACCAACAACTACTACAACAGGAACTACTCCACCAACAACCACCACAACAGGAACTACACCAGCGACCTCAACAACACGAACTACACCAACAATAACCACAACAGCAACTGTACCAACAACCACTACTACAACAGAAACTACTCCAGCTACTAGAACAGCAACTACACCAACAACCATCACAACAACATTAACTACACCAACAACCACAGCAATAATAGGAACTGTACCAACAACCACAACAACAGGAACTGCACCATCAACCACCACAACAACAGAAACTACTCCAGCTACCACAACGAAAGGAACTACACCAACCACAACCACAAAAAAGGAATTACACCAACAACCCCCACAACAACAGCAAAACCCAACAACAATAACAACAACGGAAACTACTGAAACAACCACCACAGCAACAGGAACTACAACAACAACGATAGGAATTACCACAACAACGATAGGAATTACACCAACAACCACCACAACAACAGGAACTGCACCAATAACAACAACAGAAACTACACCAACAACCACAACAACAACAGGAACTGCACCAATAACAACCACATCAACAGGACTACACCAACAACAACCACAACAACAGAAACTGCACCATCAACCACTACAACAACTGGAACTGCACAAATAACCACAACAACAAGAACTTCACGAACAACCACCACAACAAAAGGAACTACACAAACAACCACTACGACAACAGAAGGAACTATACCAACAACCACTACAACAACAGAAACTACACCAACAACCACCACAAACACAGGAACTACACCAACAACTACCACAACAACAGGAACTACAACTACAACAACAACAAAAGGAACGGCCCAACATCAACCGCAACATCAGGAACTTCACCATCAACCACCACAACAACAGGAACTACACCAACAACCACAACGACAACCAAAGGAACTACACCCACAACCACTACAACAACAGAATATACACAAACAACTACCACCATTACAGGAACTACACCAACAACTACTACAAAAGGAACTACACCAACCACTACCACAACAGGAACTACACCAGCGAACTCATCAACTCGAACTACACCAACAATCTCCACAACAACAGGAACTGTACCAACAACCACTACTACAAGAGAAACTACTCCAGCTACTAGAACAGACACTACACCAACAACCATCACAACAACAGGAACTACACCAACAACCACAGCAATAATAGGAACTGTACCAACAACCACAACAACAGGAACTGCATCATCAACCACCACAACAACAGAAACTACTCCAGCTCCCACAACGACAGGAACTACACCAACAACAACCACAACAACAGGAATTTCACAAACAACTACCTCAACAACAGCAACAACACCAACAGCCACCACAACAGCCAGAACTACACCAACAACCACCACCATAACAGGAACTACATCAACAACCACTACAGCAACAAGAACCACACCAACAACTTACACGACAAATACATCAGCGACCACAACAACAGGAACTACACCAACAACTACTAGAACAGGAACTAATCCACCAACCACCACCTCAACAGGAACTACACCAGCGACCTCAACAACAGAACTACACCAATAATAACCACAACAGCAACTGTACCAACAACCACTACTACAACAGAAACTACTCCAGCTACTAGAACAGCAACTACACCAACAACCATCACAACAACACGAACTACACCAACAATAACCACAACAGCAACTGTACCAACAACCACTACTACAACAGAAACTACTCCAGCTACTAGAACAGACACTACACCAACAACCACCACAACAACAGGAACTACACCAACAACCACAGCAATAATAGGAACTGTACCAACAACCACAACAGGAACTGCATCATCAACCACCACAACAACAGAAACTACTCCAGCTCCCACAACGACAGGAACTACACCAACAACAACCACAACAACAGGAATTTCACAAACAACTACCTCAACAACAGCAACAACACCAACAGCCACCACAACAGCCAGAACTACACCAACAACCACCACCATAAAAGGAACTACATCAACAACCACTACAGCAACAAGAACCACACACAACAACTTACAAGACAAATACATCAGCGACCACAACAACAGGAACTACACCAACAACTACTACAACAGGAACTACTCCACCAACCACCACCACAACAGGAACTACACCAGCGACCTCAACAACACGAACTACACCAACAATAACCACAACAGCAACTGTACCAACAACCACTACTACAACAGAAACTACTCCAGCTACTAGAACAGCAACTACACCAACAACCATCACAACAACAGGAACTACACCAACAACCACAGCAATAATAGGAACTGTACCAACAACCACAACAACAGGAACTGCACCATCAACCACCACAACAACAGAAACTACTCCAGCTACCACAACGAAAGGAACTACACCAACCACAACCACAAAAAAAATTACACCAACAACCCCCACAACAACAGCAAAACTCCAACAACAATAACAACAACGGAAACTACTGAAACAACCACCACAGCAACAGGAACTACAACAACAACGATAGGAATTACCACAACAACGATAGGAATTACACCAACAACCACCACAACAACAGGAACTGCACCAATAACAACAACAGAAACTACACCAACAACCACAACAACAACAGGAACTGCACCAATAACAACCACATCAACAGGAACTACACCAACAACAAACAACCACAACAGAAACTGCACCATCAACCACTACAACAACTGGAACTGCACCAATAACCACAACAACAAGAACTTCACCAACAACCACCACAACAAAAGGAACTACACAAACAACCACTACGACAACAGAAGGAACTATACCAACAACCACTACAACAACAGAAACTACACCAACAACCACCACAAACACAGGAACTACACCAACAACTACCACAACAACAGGAACTACAACTACAACAACAACAAAAGGAACGGCACCAACATCAACCGCAACATCAGGAACTTCACCACCAACCACCACAACAACAGGAACTACACCAACAACCACAACGACAACCAAAGGAACTACACCCACACCACTACAACAACAGAATATACACAAACAACTACCACCATTACAGGAATACACCAACAACTACTACAAAAGGAACTACACCAACCACTACCACAACAGGAACTACACCAGCGAACTCATCAACACGAACTACACCAACAATCACCACAACAACAGGAACTGTACCAACAACCACTACTACAACAGAAACTACTCCAGCTACTAGAACAGACACTACACCAACAACCACCACAACAACAGGAACTACACCAACAACCACAGCAATAATAGGAACTGTACCAACAACCACAACAACAGGAACTGCATCATCAACCACCACAACAACAGAAACTACTCCAGCTCCACAACGACAGGAACTACACCAACAACAACCACAAAAACAGGAATTTCACAAACAACTACCAACAACAGCAACAACACCAACAACCACCACAACCCAGAACTACACAACCACCACCACCATAACAGGAACTACATCAACAACCACTACAGCAACAAGAACCACACCAACAACTTACACGACAAATACATCAGCGACCACAACAACAGGAACTACACCAACAACTACTACAACAGGAACTACTCCACCAACCACCACCACAACAGGAACTACACCAGCGACCTCAACAACACGAACTACACCAACAATAACCACAACAGCAACTGTACCAACAACCACTACTACAACAGAAACTACTCCAGCTACTAGAACAGCAACTACACCAACAACCATCACAACAACAGGAACTACACCAACAACCACAGCAATAATAGGAACTGTACCAACAACCACAACAACAGGAACTGCACCATCAACCACCACAACAACAGAAACTACTCCAGCTACCACAACGAAAGGAACTACACCAACCACAACCACAAAAACAGGAATTACACCAACAACCCCCACAACAACAGCAAAACTTCCAACAATAATAACAACAGAAACTACTGAAACAACCACCACAGCAACAGGAACTACAACAACAACGATAGGAATTACCACAACAACGATAGGAATTACACCAACAACCACCACAACAACAGGAACTGCACCAATAACAACAACAGAAACTACACCAACAACCACAACAACAACAGGAACTGCACCAATAACAACCACATCAACAGGAAATACACCAACAACAACCACAACAACAGAAACTGCACCATCAACCACTACAACAACTGGAACTGCACCAATAACCACAACAACAAGAACTTCACCAACAACCACCACAACAAAAGGAACTACACAAACAACCACTACGACAACAGAAGGAACTATACCAACAACCACTACAACAACAGAAACTACACCAACAACCACCACAAACACAGGAACTACACCAACAACTACCACAACAACAGGAACTACAACTACAACAACAACAAAAGGAACGGCACCAACATCAACCGCAACATCAGGAACTTCACCACCAACCACCACAACAACAGGAACTACACCAACAACCACAACGACAACCAAAGGAACTACACCCACAACCACTACAACAACAGAATATACACAAACAACTACCACCATTACAGGAACTACACCAACAACTACTACAAAAGGAACTACACCAACCACTACCACAACAGGAACTACACCAGCGAACTCATCAACACGAACTACACCAACAATCACCACAACAACAGGAACTGTACCAACAACCACTACTACAACAGAAACTACTCCAGCTACTAGAACAGACACTACACCAACAACCACCACAACAACAGGAACTACACCAACAACCACAGCAATAATAGGAACTGTACCAACAACCACAACAACAGGAACTGCATCATCAACCACCACAACAACAGAAACTACTCCAGCTCCCACAACGACAGGAACTACACCAACAACAACCACAACAACAGGAATTTCACAAACAACTACCTCAACAACAGCAACAACACCAACAACCACCACAACAGCCAGAACTACACCAACAACCACCACCATAACAGGAACTACATCAACAACCACTACAGCAACAAGAACCACACCAACAACTTACACGACAAATACATCAGCGACCACAACAACAGGAACTACACCAACAACTACTACAACAGGAACTACTCCACCAACCACCACCACAACAGGAACTACACCAGCGACCTCAACAACACGAACTACACCAACAATAACCACAACAGCAACTGTACCAACAACCACTACTACAACAGAAACTACTCCAGCTACTAGAACAGCAACTACACCAACAACCATCACAACAACAGGAACAATACACAACAACCAACAACAACTACAGAACTAAGCTACTAAACAGCAACTACACAACAACCACACAACAACAGGAACTACACCAACAACCACAGCAATAATAGGAACTACAACAACCACAACACAGAACTCACCATACCACACAACAACAAAACTACCTACCACAACGAAAGGAACTACACCAACCACAACACAAAAACAGGAATTACACCAACAACCCCCACAACAACAGCAAAACTTCCAACAACATAACAACAACAGAAACTACTGAAACAACCACCACAGCAACAGGAACTACAACAACAACGATAGGAATTACCACAACAACGATAGGAATTACACCAACAACCACCACAACAACAGGAACTGCACCAATAACAACAACAGAAACTACACCAACAACCACAACAACAACAGGAACTGCACCAATAACAACCACATCAACAGGAACTACACCACAACAACCACAACAACAGAAACTGCACCATCAACCACTACAACAACTGGAACTGCACCAATAACCACAACAACAAGAACTTCACCAACAACCACCACAACAAAAGGAACTACACAAACAACCACTACGACAACAGAAGGAACTATACCAACAACCACTACAACAACAGAAACTACACCAACAACCACCACAAACACAGGAACTACACCAACAACTACCACAACAACAGGAACTACAACTACAACAACAACAAAAGGAACGGCACCAACATCAACCGCAACATCAGGAACTTCACCACCAACCACCACAACAGGAACTACACCAACAACCACAACGACAACCAAAGGAACTACACCCACAACCACTACAACAACAGAATATACACAAACAACTACCACCATTACAGGAACTACACCAACAACTACTACAAAAGGAACTACACCAACCACTACCACAACAGGAACTACACCAGCGAACTCATCAACACGAACTACACCAACAATCACCACAACAACAGGAACTGTACCAACAACCACTACTACAACAGAAACTACTCCAGCTACTAGAACAGACACTACACCAACAACCACCACAACAACAGGAACTACACCAACAACCACAGCAATAATAGGAACTGTACCAACAACCACAACAACAGGAACTGCATCATCAACCACCACAACAACAGAAACTACTCCAGCTCCCACAACGACAGGAACTACACCAACAACAACCACAACAACAGGAATTTCACAAACAACTACCTCAACAACAGCAACAACACCAACAACCACCACAACAGCCAGAACTACACCAACAACCACCACCATAACAGGAACTACATCAACAACCACTACAGCAACAAGAACCACACCAACAACTTACACGACAAATACATCAGCGACCACAACAACAGGAACTACACCAACAACTACTACAACAGGAACTACTCCAACCACCACCACAACAGGAACTACACCAGCGACCTCAACAACACGAACTACACCAACAATAACCACAACAGCAACTGTACCAACAACCACTACTACAAGAAACTACTCCAGCTACTAGAACAGCAACTACACCAACAACCATCACAACAACAGGAACTACACCAACAACCACAGCAATAATAGGAACTGTACCAACAACCACAACAACAGGAACTGCACCATCAACCACCACAACAACAGAAACTACTCCAGCTACCACAACGAAAGGAACTACACCAACCACAACCACAAAAACAGGAATTACACCAACAACCCCCACAACAACAGCAAAACTTCCAACAACAATAACAACAACAGAAACTACTGAAACAACCACCACAGCAACAGGAACTACAACAACAACGATAGGAATTACCACAACAACGATAGGAATTACACCAACAACCACCACAACAACAGGAACTGCACCAATAACAACAACAGAAACTACACCAACAACCACAACAACAACAGGAACTGCACCAATAACAACCACATCAACAGGAACTACACCAACAACAACCACAACAACAGAAACTGCACCATCAACCACTACAACAACTGGAACTGCACCAATAACCACAACAACAAGAACTTCACCAACAACCACCACAACAAAAGGAACTACACAAACAACCACTACGACAACAGAAGGAACTATACCAACAACCACTACAACAACAGAAACTACACCAACAACCACCACAAACACAGGAACTACACCAACAACTACCACAACAACAGGAACTACAACTACAACAACAACAAAAGGAACGGCACCAACATCAACCGCAACATCAGGAACTTCACCACCAACCACCACAACAACAGGAACTACACCAACAACCACAACGACAACCAAAGGAACTACACCCACAACCACTACAACAACAGAATATACACAAACAACTACCACCATTACAGGAACTACACCAACAACTACTACAAAAGGAACTACACCAACACTACTACAAAAGGAACTACACCACCACTACCACAAGGAACTACACCAGCGAACTCATCAACACGAACTACACCAACAATCACCACAACAACAGGAACTGTACCAACAACCACTACTACAACAGAAACTACTCCAGCTACTAGAACAGACACTACACCAACAACCACCACAACAACAGGAACTACACCAACAACCACAGCAATAATAGGAACTGTACCAACAACCACAACAACAGGAACTGCATCATCAACCACCACAACAACAGAAACTACTCCAGCTCCCACAACGACAGGAACTACACCAACAACAACCACAAAACAGGAATTTCACAAACAACTACCTCAACAACAGCAACAACACCAACAACCACCACAACAGCCAGAACTACACCAACAACCACCACCATAACAGGAACTACAGCAACAAGAACCACACCAACAACTTACACGACAAATACATCAGCGACCACAACAACAGGAACTACACCAACAACTACTACAACAGGAACTACTCCACCAACCACCACCACAACAGGAACTACACCAGCGACCTCAACAACACGAACTACACCAACAATAACCACAACAGCAACTGTACCAACAACCACTACTACAACAGAAACTACTCCAGCTACTAGAACAGCAACTACACCAACAACCATCACAACAACAGGAACTACACCAACAACCACAGCAATAATAGGAACTGTACCAACAACCACAACAACAGGAACTGCACCATCAACCACCACAACAACAGAAACTACTCCAGCTACCACAACGAAAGGAACTACACCAACCACAACCACAAAAACAGGAATTACACCAACAACCCCCACAACAACAGCAAAACTTCCAACAACAATAACAACAACAGAAACTACTGAAACAACCACCACAGCAACAGGAACTACAACAACAACGATAGGAATTACCACAACAACGATAGGAATTACACCAACAACCACCACAACAACAGGAACTGCACCAATAACAACAACAGAAACTACACCAACAACCACAACAACAACAGGAACTGCACCAATAACAACCACATCAACAGGAATACACCACAACAACCACAACAACAGAAACTGCACCATCAACCACTACAACAACTGGAACTGCACCAATAACCACAACAACAAGAACTTCACCAACAACCACCACAACAAAAGGAACTACACAAACAACCACTACGACAACAGAAGGAACTATACCAACAACCACTACAACAACAGAAACTACACCAACAACCACCACAAACACAGGAACTACACCAACAACTGCCACAACAACAGGAACTACAACTACAACAACAACAAAAGGACGGCACCAACATCAACCGCAACATCAGGAACTTCACCACCAACCACCACAAAACAGGAACTACACCAACAACCACAACGACAACCAAAGGAACTACACCCACAACCACTACAACAACAGAATATACACAAACAACTACCACCATTACAGGAACTACACCAACAACTACTACAAAAGGAACTACACCAACCACTACCACAACAGGAACTACACCAGCGAACTCATCAACACGAACTACACCAACAATCACCACAACAACAGGAACTGTACCAACAACCACTACTACAACAGAAACTACTCCAGCTACTAGAACAGACACTACACCAACAACCACCACAACAACAGGAACTACACCAACAACCACAACAATAATAGGAACTGTACCAACAACCACAACAACAGGAACTGCATCATCAACCACCACAACAACAGAAACTACTCCAGCTCCCACAACGACAGGAACTACACCAACAACAACCACACAACAGGAATTTCACAAACAACTACCTCAACAACAGCAACAACACCAACAACCACACAACAGCCAGAACTACACCAACAACCACCACCATAACAGGAACTACATCAACAACCACTACAGCAACAAGAACCACACCAACAACTTACACGACAAATACATCAGCGACCACAACAACAGGAACTACACCAACAACTACTACAACAGGAACTACTCCACCAACCACCACCACAACAGGAACTACACCAGCGACCTCAACAACACGAACTACACCAACAATAACCACAACAGCAACTGTACCAACAACCACTACTACAACAGAAACTACTCCAGCTACTAGAACAGCAACTACACCAACAACCATCACAACAACAGGAACTACACCAACAACCACAGCAATAATAGGAACTGTACCAACAACCACAACAACAGGAACTGCACCATCAACCACCACAACAACAGAAACTACTCCAGCTACCACAACGAAAGGAACTACACCAACCACAACCACAAAAACAGGAATTACACCAACAACCCCCACAACAACAGCAAAACTTCCAACAACAATAACAACAACAGAAACTACTGAAACAACCACCACAGCAACAGGAACTACAACAACACGATAGGAATTACCACAACAACGATAGGAATTACACCAACAACCACCACAACAACAGGAACTGCACCAATAACAACAACAGAAACTACACCAACAACCACAACAACAGGAACTGCACCAATAACAACCACATCAACAGGAACTACACCAACAACAACCACAACAACAGAAACTGCACCATCAACCACTACAACAACTGGAACTGCACCAATAACCACAACAACAAGAACTTCACCAACAACCACCACAACAAAAGGAACTACACAAACAACCACTACGACAACAGAAGAACTATACCAACAACCACTACAACAACAGAAACTACACCAACAACCACCACAAACACAGGAACTACACCAACAACTACCACAACAACAGGAACTACAACTACAACAACAACAGAACAACGGCACCAACATCAACCGCATCATCAGGAACTTCACCACCAACCACCACACAACAGGAAACACCACAACCACAACACAACCAAAGGAACTACACCCACAACCACTACAACAACAGATATACACAAACAACTACCACCATTACAGGAACTACACCAACAACTACTACAAAAGGAACTACACCAACCACTACACAACAGAACTACACCAGCGAACTCATCAACACGAACTACACCAATCACCACAACAACAGGAACTGTGCCAACAACCACTACTACAAGAGAAACTACTCCCTACTATAACAGACACTACACCAACACCACCAAACAACAGGAACTACACCAACAACCACAGCAATAATAGGAACTGTACCAACAACCACAACAACAGGAACTGCATCATCAACCACCACAACAACAGAAACTACTCCAGGTCCCACAACGACAGGAACTACACCAACAACAACCACAACAACAGGAATTTCACAAACAACTACCTCAACAACAGCAACAACACCAACAACCACCACAACAGCCAGAACTACACCAACAACCACCACCATAACAGGAACTACATCACAACCACTACAGCAACAAGAACCAACACACAACACTTACACGACAAATACATCAGCGACCACAACAACAGGAACTACCCAACACTACTACAACAGGAACTACTCCACCAACCACCACCACAACAGGAACTACACCAGCGACCTCAACAACACGAACTACACCAACATAACCACAACAGCAACTGTACCAACAACACTACTACAACAGAAACTACTCCAGCTACTAGAACAGCAACTACACCAACAACCATCACAACAACACTACACCAACAACCACAGCAATAATAGGAACTGTACCAACAACCACAACAACAGGAACTGCACCATCAACCACCACAACAGAACTATTCCAGCTACCAACGAAAGGAACTACAACAACCACAACCACAAAAAAAGGAATTACACCAACAACCCCCACAACAACAGCAAACCTCCAACAACAATAACAACAACGGAAACTACTGAAACAACCACCACAGCAACAGGAACTACAACACAACGATAGGAATTACCACAACAACGATAGGAATTACACCAACAACCACCACAACAACAGGAACTGCACCAATAACAACAACAGAAACTACACCAACAACCACAACAACAACAGGAACTGCACCAATAACAACCACATCACAGGAACTACACCAACAACAACAACCACAACACAGAAACTGCACCATCAACCACTACAACAACTGGAACTGCACCAATAACCACAACAACAAGAACTTCACCAACAACCACACAACAAAAGGAACTACACAAACAACCACTACGACAACAGAAGGAACTATACCAACAACCACTACAACAACAGACACTACACAACAAACCACCACAAACACAGGAACTACACCACAACTACCACAACAACAGGAACTACAATACAACAACAAAAGGAACGGCACCAACATCAACCGCAACATCAGGAACTTCACCACCAACCACCACAACAACAGGAACTACACCAACAACCACAACGACAACCAAAGGAACTACACCCACAACCACTACAACAACAGAATATACACAACAACTACCACCATTACAGGAATTACACCAACACTACTACAAAAGAAACTACACCAACCACTACCACAACAGGAACTACACCAGCGAACTCATCAACACGAACTACACCAACAATCACCACAACAACAGGAACTGTACCAACAACCACTACTACAACAGAAACTACTCCAGCTACTAGAACAGACACTACACCAACAACCACCACAACAACAGGAACTACACCAACAACCACAGCAATAATAGGAACTGTACCAACAACCACAACAACAGGAACTGCATCATCAACCACCACAACAACAGAAACTACTCCAGCTCCCACAACGACAGGAACTACACCAACAACAACCACAAAAACAGGAATTTCACAAACAACTACCAGAACAACAGCACAACAACACCAACAACCACCACAACAGCCAGAACTACACTAACAACCACCACCATAACAGGAACTACATCAACAACCACTACAGAAACAAGAACCACACCAACAACTTACACGACAAATACATCAGCGACCACAACAACAGGAACTACACCAACAACTACTACAACAGGAACTACTCCACCAACAACCACCACAACAGGAACTACACCAGCGACCTCAACAACACGAACTACACCAACAATAACCACAACAGCAACTGTACCAACAACCACTACTATACAAAAACTACTCCAGCTACTAGAACAGCAACTACACCAACAACCATCACAACAACATTAACTACACCAACAACCACAGCAATAATAGGAACTGTACCAACAACCACAACAACAGGAACTGCACCATCAACCACCAACACAACAGAAACTACTCCAGCTACCACAACGAAAGGAACTACACCAACCACAACCACAAAAAAGGGAATTACACCAACAACCCCCACAACAACAGCAAAACCTCCAACAACAATAACAACAACGGAAACTACTGAAACAACCACCACCACAGGAACTACAACAACAACGATAGGAATTACCACAACAACGATAGGAATTACACCAACAACCACCACAACAACAGGAACTGCACCAATAACAACAACAGAAACTACACCAACAACCACAACAACAACAGGAACTGCACCAATAACAACCACATCAACAGGGACTACACCAACAACAACAACCACAACAACAGAAACTGCACCATCAACCACTACAACAACTGGAACTGCACAAATAACCACAACAACAAGAACTTCACGAACAACCACCACAACAAAAGGAACTACACAAACAACCACTACGACAACAGAAGGAACTATACCAACAACCACTACAACAACAGAAACTACACCAACAACCACCACAAACACAGGAACTACACCAACAACTACCACAACAACAGGAACTACAACTACAACAACAACAAAAGGAACGGCCCCATCAACCGCAACATCAGGAACTTCACCATCAACCACCACAACAACAGGAACTACACCAACAACCACAACGACAACCAAAGGAACTACACCCACAACCACTACAACAACAGAATATACACAAACAACTACCACCATTACAGGAACTACACCAACAACTACTACAAAAGGAACTACACCAACCACTACCACAACAGGAACTACACCAGCGAACTCATCAACTCGAACTACACCAACAATCTCCACAACAACAGGAACTGTACCAACAACCACTACTACAAGAGAAACTACTCCAGCTACTAGAACAGACACTACACCAACAACCATCACAACAACAGGAACTACACCAACAACCACAGCAATAATAGGAACTGTACCAACAACCACAACAACAGGAACTGCATCATCAACCACCACAACAACAGAAACTACTCCAGCTCCCCAACGACAGGAACTACACCAACAACAACCACAACAACAGGAATTTCACAAACAACTACCTCAACAACAGCAACAACACCAACAGCCACCACAACAGCCAGAACTACACCAACAACCACCACCATAACAGGAACTACATCAACAACCACTACAGCAACAAGAACCACACCAACAACTTACACGACAAATACATCAGCGACCACAACAACAGGAACTACACCAACAACTACTAGAACAGGAACTAATCCCCAACCACCACCTCAACAGGAACTACACCAGCGACCTCAACAACAAGAACTACACCAATAATAACCACAACAGCAACTGTACCAACAACCACTACTACAACAGAAACTACTCCAGCTACTAGAACAGCAACTACACCAACAACCATCACAACAACACGAACTACACCAACAATAACCACAACAGCAACTGTACCAACAACCACTACTACAACAGAAACTACTCCAGCTAGAACAGACACTACACCAACAACCACCACAACAACAGGAACTACACCAACAACCACAGCAATAATAGGAACTGTACCAACAACCACAACAACAGGAACTGCATCATCAACCACCACAACACAGAAACTACTCCAGCTCCCACAACGACAGGAACTACACCAACAACAACCACAACAACAGGAATTTCACAAACAACTACCTCAACAACAGCAACACACACAACAGCCACCACAACAGCCAGAACTACACCAACAACCACCACCATAAAAGGAACTACATCAACAACCACTACAGCAACAAGAACCACACCAACAACTTACAAGACAAATACATCAGCGACCACAACAACAGGAACTACACACAACTACTACAACAGGAACTACTCCACCAACCACCACCACAACAGGAACTACACCAGCGACCTCAACAACACGAACTACACCAACAATAACCACAACAGCAACTGTACCAACAACCACTACTACAACAGAAACTACTCCAGCTACTAGAACAGCAACTACACCAACAACCATCACAACAACAGGAACTACACCAACACCACAGCAATAATAGGAACTGTACCAACAACCACAACAACAGGAACTGCACCATCAACCACCACAACAACAGAAACTACTCCAGCTACCACAACGAAAGGAACTACACCAACCACAACCACAAAAAAAGGAATTACACCAACAACCCGCACAACAACAGCAAAACCTCCAACAACAATAACAACAACGGAAACTACTGAAACAACCACCACAGCAACAGGAACTACAACAACAACGATAGGAATTACCACAACAACGATAGGAATTACACCAACAACCACCACAACAACAGGAACTGCACCAATAACAACAACAGAAACTACACCAACAACCACAACAACAACAGGAACTGCACCAATAACAACCACATCAACAGGAACTACACCAACAACAACAACCACAACAACAGAAACTGCACCATCAACCACTACAACAACTGGAACTGCACCAATAACCACAACAACAAGAACTTCACCAACAACCACCACAACAAAAGGAACTACACAAACAACCACTACGACAACAGAAGGAACTATACCCAACCACTACAACAACAGAAACTACACCAACAACCACCACAAACACAGGAACTACACCAACAACTACCACAACAACAGGAACTACAACTACAACAACAACAAAAGGAACGGCACCAACATCAACCGCAACATCAGGAACTTCACCACCAACCACCACAACAACAGGAACTACACCAACAACCACAACGACAACCAAAGGAACTACACCCACAACCACTACAACAACAGAATATACACAAACAACTACCACCATTACAGGAATTACACCAACAACTACTACAAAAGAACTACACCAACCACTACCACAACAGGAACTACACCAGCGAACTCATCAACACGAACTACACCAACAATCACCACAACAACAGGAACTGTACCAACAACCACTACTACAACAGAAACTACTCCAGCTACTAGAACAGACACTACACCAACAACCACCACAACAACAGGAACTACACCAACAACCACAGCAATAATAGGAACTGTACCAACAACCACAACAACAGGAACTGCATCATCAACCACCACAACAACAGAAACTACTCCAGCTTCCCCAACGACAGGAACTACACCAACAACAACCACAAAAACAGGAATTTCACAAACAACTACCAAACAACAGCAACAACACCAACAACCACCACAACAGCCAGAACTACACTAACAACCACCACCATAACAGGAACTACATCAACAACCACTACAGAAACAAGAACCACACCAACAACTTACACGACAAATACATCAGCGACCACAACAACAGGAACTACACCAACAACTACTACAACAGGAACTACTCCACCAACACCACCACAAGAGGAACTACACCAGCGACCTCAACAACACGAACTACACCAACAATAACCACAACAGCAACTGTACCAACAACCACTACTACAACAGAAACTACTCCAGCTACTAGAACAGCAACTACACAACTACACCAACAACCATCACAACAACAGGAACTACACCAACAACCACAGCAATAATAGGAACTGTACCAACAACCACAACAACAGGAACTGCACCATCAACCACCACAACAACAGAAACTACTCCAGCTACCACAACGAAAGGAACTACACCAACCACAACCACAAAAACAGGAATTACACCAACAACCCCCACAACAACAGCAAAACTTCCAACAAATAACAACAACAGAAACTACTGAAACAACCACCACAGCAACAGGAACTACAACAACAACGATAGGAATTACCACAACAACGATAGGAATTACACCAACAACCACCACAACAACAGGAACTGCACCAATAACAACAACAGAAACTACACCAACAACCACAACAACAACAGGAACTGCACCAATAACAACCACATCAACAGGAAATACACCACAACAACCACAACAACAGAAACTGCACCATCAACCACTACAACAACTGGAACTGCACCAATAACCACAACAACAAGAACTTCACCAACAACCACCACAACAAAAGGAACTACACAAACAACCACTACGACAACAGAAGGAACTATACCAACAACCACTACAACAACAGAAACTACACCAACAACCACCACAAACACAGGAACTACACCAACAACTACCACAACAACAGGAACTACAACTACAACAACAACAAAAGGAACGGCCCAACATCAACCGCAACATCAGGAACTTCACCATCAACCACCACAACAACAGGAACTACACCAACAACCACAACGACAACCAAAGGAACTACACCCACAACCACTACAACAACAGAATATACACAAACAACTACCACCATTACAGGAACTACACCAACAACTACTACAAAAGGAACTACACCAACCACTACCACAACAGGAACTACACCAGCGAACTCATCAACACGAACTACACCAACAATCACCACAACAACAGGAACTGTACCAACAACCACTACTACAACAGAAACTACTCCAGCTACTAGAACAGACACTACACCAACAACCACCACAACAACAGGAACTACACCAACAACCACAGCAATAATAGGAACTGTACCAACAACCACAACAACAGGAACTGCATCATCAACCACCACAACAACAGAAACTACTCCAGCTCCCACAACGACAGGAACTACACCAACAACAACCACAACAACAGGAATTTCACAAACAACTACCTCAACAACAGCAACAACACCAACAACCACCACAACAGCCAGAACTACACCAACAACCACCACCATAACAGGAACTACATCAACAACCACTACAGCAACAAGAACCACACCAACAACTTACACGACAAATACATCAGCGACCACAACAACAGGAACTACACCAACAACTACTACAACAGGAACTACTCCACCAACCACCACCCAACAGGAACTACACCAGCGACCTCAACAACACGAACTACACCAACAATAACCACAACAGCAACTGTACCAACAACCACTACTACAACAGAAACTACTCCAGCTACTAGAACAGCAACTACACCAACAACCACAACAGAACTACACCAACAACCACACAGCAACTACCAACAACCACTACTACACAGAACTACTACAGAACACAACTACACCAACACACAACAGGAACTGCACCAACAACCACACAATAATAGGAACTACCAACACCACAACAACAGGAACTGCACCATCAACCACCACAACAACAGAAACTACTACCACAACAAAGGAACTACACCACCACAACCACAACAGGAATTACACCAACAACCCCCACAACAGCAAAACTTCCAACAACAATAACAACAACAGAAACTACTGAAACAACCACCACAGCAACAGGAACTACAACAACAACGATAGGAATTACCACAACAACGATAGGAATTACACCAACAACCACCACAACAACAGGAACTGCACCAATAACAACAACAGAAACTACACCAACAACACAACAACAACAACAGGAACTGCACCAATAACAACCACATCAACAGGAACTACACCAACAACAACCACAACAACAGAAACTGCACCATCAACCACTACAACAACTGGAACTGCACCAATAACCACAACAACAAGAACTTCACCAACAACCACCACAACAAAAGGAACTACACAAACAACCACTACGACAACAGAAGGAACTATACCAACAACCACTACAACAACAGAAACTACACCAACAACCACCACAAACACAGGAACTACACCAACAACTACCACAACAACAGGAACTACAACTACAACAACAACAAAAGGAACGGCACCAACATCAACCGCAACATCAGGAACTTCACCACCAACCACCACAACAACAGGAACTACACCAACAACCACAACGACAACCAAAGGAACTACACCCACAACCACTACAACAACAGAATATACACAAACAACTACCACCATTACAGGAACTACACCAACAACTACTACAAAAGGAACTACACCAACCACTACCACAACAGGAACTACACCAGCGAACTCATCAACACGAACTACACCAACAATCACCACAACAACAGGAACTGTACCAACAACCACTACTACAACAGAAACTACTCCAGCTACTAGAACAGACACTACACCAACAACCACCACAACAACAGGAACTACACCAACAACCACAGCAATAATAGGAACTGTACCAACAACCACAACAACAGGAACTGCATCATCAACCACCACAACAACAGAAACTACTCCAGCTCCCACAACGACAGGAACTACACCAACAACAACCACAACAGGAATTTCACAAACAACTACCTCAACAACAGCAACAACACCAACAACCACCACAACAGCCAGAACTACACCAACAACCACCACCATAACAGGAACTACATCAACAACCACTACAGCAACAAGAACCACACCAACAACTTACACGACAAATACATCAGCGACCACAACAACAGGAACTACACCAACAACTACTACAACAGGAACTACTCCACCAACCACCACCACAACAGGAACTACACCAGCGACCTCAACAACACGAACTACACCAACAATAACCACAACAGCAACTGTACCAACAACCACTACTACAAGAAACTACTCCAGCTACTAGAACAGCAACTACACCAACAACCATCACAACAACAGGAACTACACCAACAACCACAGCAATAATAGGAACTGTACCAACAACCACAACAACAGGAACTGCACCATCAACCACCACAACAACAGAAACTACTCCAGCTACCACAACGAAAGGAACTACACCAACCACAACCACAAAAACAGGAATTACACCAACAACCCCCACAACAACAGCAAAACTTCCAACAACAATAACAACAACAGAAACTACTGAAACAACCACCACAGCAACAGGAACTACAACAACAACGATAGGAATTACCACAACAACGATAGGAATTACACCAACAACCACCACAACAACAGGAACTGCACCAATAACAACAACAGAAACTACACCAACAACCACAACAACAACAGGAACTGCACCAATAACAACCACATCAACAGGAACTACACCAACAACAACCACAACAACAGAAACTGCACCATCAACCACTACAACAACTGGAACTGCACCAATAACCACAACAACAAGAACTTCACCAACAACCACCACAACAAAAGGAACTACACAAACAACCACTACGACAACAGAAGGAACTATACCAACAACCACTACAACAACAGAAACTACACCAACAACCACCACAAACACAGGAACTACACCAACAACTACCACAACAACAGGAACTACAACTACAACAACAACAAAAGGAACGGCACCAACATCAACCGCAACATCAGGAACTTCACCACCAACCACCACAACAACAGGAACTACACCAACAACCACAACGACAACCAAAGGAACTACACCCACACCACTACAACAACAGAATATACACAACTACACACACTACACCACCATACAGGAACTACACCAACAACTACTACAAAAGGAACTACACCAACCACTACCACAACAGGAACTACACCAGCGAACTCATCAACACGAACTACACCAACAATCACCACAACAACAGGAACTGTACCAACAACCACTACTACAACAGAAACTACTCCAGCTACTAGAACAGACACTACACCAACAACCACCACAACAACAGGAACTACACCAACAACCACAGCAATAATAGGAACTGTACCAACAACCACAACAACAGGAACTGCATCATCAACCACCACAACAGAAACTACTCCAGCTCCCACAACGACAGGAACTACACCAACAACAACCACAAAACAGGAATTTCACAAACAACTACCTCAACAACAGCAACAACACCAACAACCACCACAACAGCCAGAACTACACCAACAACCACCACCATAACAGGAACTACATCAACCACTACAGCAACCACACCAACAACTTACACGACAAATACATCAGCGACCACAACAACAGGAACTACACCAACAACTACTACAACAGGAACTACTCCACCAACCACCACCACAACAGGAACTACACCAGCGACCTCAACAACACGAACTACACCAACAATAACCACAACAGCAACTGTACCAACAACCACTACTACAACAGAAACTACTCCAGCTACTAGAACAGCAACTACACCAACAACCATCACAACAACAGGAACTACACCAACAACCACAGCAATAATAGGAACTGTACCAACAACCACACAACAGGAACTGCACCATCAACCACCACAACAACAGAAACTACTCCAGCTACCACAACGAAAGGAACTACACCAACCACAACCACAAAAACAGGAATTACACCAACAACCCCCACAACAACAGCAAAACTTCCAACAACAATAACAACAACAGAAACTACTGAAACAACCACCACAGCAACAGGAACTACAACAACAACGATAGGAATTACCACAACAACGATAGGAATTACACCAACAACCACCACAACAACAGGAACTGCACCAATAACAACAACAGAAACTACACAACAACCACAACAACAACAGGAACTGCACCAATAACAACCACATCAACAGGAACTACACCACAACAACCACAACAACAGAAACTGCACCATCAACCACTACAACAACTGGAACTGCACCAATAACCACAACAACAAGAACTTCACAACAACCACCACAACAAAAGGAACTACACAAACAACCACTACGACAACAGAAGGAACTATACCAACAACCACTACAACAACAGAAACTACACCAACAACCACCACAAACACAGGAACTACACCAACAACTGCCACAACAACAGGAACTACAACTACAACAACAACAAAAGGAACGGCACCAACATCAACCGCAACATCAGGAACTTCACCACCAACCACCACAAAACAGGAACTACACCAACAACCACAACGACAACCAAAGGAACTACACCCACAACCACTACAACAACAGAATATACACAAACAACTACCACCATTACAGGAACTACACCAACAACTACTACAAAAGGAACTACACCAACCACTACCACAACAGGAACTACACCAGCGAACTCATCAACACGAACTACACCAACAATCACCACAACAACAGGAACTGTACCAACAACCACTACTACAACAGAAACTACTCCAGCTACTAGAACAGACACTACACCAACAACCACCACAACAACAGGAACTACACCAACAACCACAGCAATAATAGGAACTGTACCAACAACCACAACAACAGGAACTGCATCATCAACCACCACAACAACAGAAACTACTCCAGCTCCCACAACGACAGGAACTACACCAACAACAACCACACAACAGGAATTTCACAAACAACTACCTCAACAACAGCAACAACACCAACAACCACCACAACAGCCAGAACTACACCACAACCACCACCATAACAGGAACTACATCAACAACCACTACAGCAACAAGAACCACACCAACAACTTACACGACAAATACATCAGCGACCACAACAACAGGAACTACACCAACAACTACTACAACAGGAACTACTCCACCAACCACCACCACAACAGGAACTACACCAGCGACCTCAACAACACGAACTACACCAACAATAACCACAACAGCAACTGTACCAACAACCACTACTACAACAGAAACTACTCCAGCTACTAGAACAGCAACTACACCAACAACCATCACAACAACAGGAACTACACCAACAACCACAGCAATAATAGGAACTGTACCAACAACCACAACAACAGGAACTGCACCATCAACCACCACAACAACAGAAACTACTCCAGCTACCACAACGAAAGGAACTACACCAACCACAACCACAAAAACAGGAATTACACCAACAACCCCCACAACACAGCAAAACTTCCAACAACAATAACAACAACAGAAACTACTGAAACAACCACCACAGCAACAGGAACTACAACAACAACGATAGGAATTACCACAACAACGATAGGAATTACACCAACAACCACCACAACAACAGGAACTGCACCAATAACAACAACAGAAACTACACCAACAACCACAACAACAACAGGAACTGCACCAATAACAACCACATCAACAGGCACACCAACAACAACCACAACAACAGAAACTGCACCATCAACCACTACAACAACTGGAACTGCACCAATAACCACAACAACAAGAACTTCACCAACAACCACCACAACAAAAGGAACTACACAAACAACCACTACGACAACAGAAGGAACTATACCAACAACCACTACAACAACAGAAACTACACCAACAACCACCACAAACACAGGAACTACACCAACAACTACCACAACAACAGGAACTACAACTACAACAACAACAAAAGGAACGGCACCAACATCAACCGCAACATCAGGAACTTCACCACCAACCACCACAACAACAGGAACTACACCAACAACCACAACGACAACCAAAGGAACTACACCCACAACCACTACAACAACAGAATATACACAAACAACTACCACCATTACAGGAACTACACCAACAACTACTACAAAAGGAACTACACCAACTACTACCACAACAGGAACTACACCAGCGAACTCATCAACACGAACTACACCAACAATCACCACAACAACAGGAACTGTACCAACAACCACTACTACAACAGAAACTACTCCAGCTACTAGAACAGACACTACACCAACAACCACCACAACAACAGGAACTACACCAACAACCACAGCAATAATAGGAACTGTACCAACAACCACAACAACAGGAACTGCATCATCAACCACCACAACAACAGAAACTACTCCAGCTCCCACAACGACAGGAACTACACCAACAACAACCACAACAACAGGAATTTCACAAACAACTACCTCAACAACAGCAACAACACCAACAACCACCACAACAGCCAGAACTACACCAACAACCACCACCATAACAGGAACTACATCAACAACCACTACAGCAACAAGAACCACACCAACAACTTACACGACAAATACATCAGCGACCACAACAACAGGAACTACACCAACAACTACTACAACAGGAACTACTCCACCAACCACCACCACAACAGGAACTACACCAGCGACCTCAACAACACGAACTACACCAACAATAACCACAACAGCAACTGTACCAACAACCACTACTACAACAGAAACTACTCCAGCTACTAGAACAGCAACTACACCAACAACCATCACAACAACAGGAACTACACCAACAACCACAGCAATAATAGGAACTGTACCAACAACCACAACAACAGGAACTGCACCATCAACCACCACAACAACAGAAACTACTCCAGCTACCACAACGAAAGGAACTACACCAACCACAACCACAAAAACAGGAATTACACCAACAACCCCCACAACAACAGCAAAACTTCCAACAACAATAACAACAACAGAAACTACTGAAACAACCACCACAGCAACAGGAACTACAACAACAACGATAGGAATTACCACAACAACGATAGGAATTACACCAACAACCACCACAACAACAGGAACTGCACCAATAACAACAACAGAAACTACACCAACAACCACAACAACAACAGGAACTGCACCAATAACAACCACATCAACAGGAACTACACCAACAACAACCACAACAACAGAAACTGCACCATCAACCACTACAACAACTGGAACTGCACCAATAACCACAACAACAAGAACTTCACCAACAACCACCACAACAAAAGGAACTACACAAACAACCACTACGACAACAGAAGGAACTATACCAACAACCACTACAACAACAGAAACTACACCAACAACCACCACAAACACAGGAACTACACCAACAACTACCACAACAACAGGAACTACAACGACAACAACAACAAAAGGAACGGCACCAACATCAACCGCAACATCAGGAACTTCACCACCAACCACCACAACAACAGGAACTACACCAACAACCACAACGACAACCAAAGGAACTACACCCACAACCACTACAACAACAGAATATACACAAACAACTACCACCATTACAGGAACTACACCAACAACTACTACAAAAGGAACTACACCAACCACTACCACAACAGGAACTACACCAGCGAACTCATCAACACGAACTACACCAACAATCACCACAACAACAGGAACTGTACCAACAACCACTACTACAACAGAAACTACTCCAGCTACTAGAACAGACACTACACCAACAACCACCACAACAACAGGAACTACACCAACAACCACAACAATAATAGGAACTGTACCAACAACCACAACAACAGGAACTGCATCATCAACCACCACAACAACAGAAACTACTCCAGCTCCCACAACGACAGGAACTACACCAAACAACCACAACAACAGGAATTTCACAAACAACTACCTCAACAACAGCAACAACACCAACAACCACCACAACAGCCAGAACTACACCAACAACCACCACCATAACAGGAACTACATCAACAACCACTACAGCAACAAGAACCACACCAACAACTTACACGACAAATACATCAGCGACCACAACAACAGGAACTACACCAACAACTACTACAACAGGAACTACTCCACCAACCACCACCACAACAGGAACTACACCAGCGACCTCAACAACACGAACTACACCAACAATAACCACAACAGCAACTGTACCAACAACCACTACTACAACAGAAACTACTCCAGCTACTAGAACAGCAACTACACCAACAACCATCACAACAACAGGAACTACACCAACAACCACAGCAATAATAGGAACTGTACCAACAACCACAACAACAGGAACTGCACCATCAACCACCACAACAACAGAAACTACTCCAGCTACCACAACGAAAGGAACTACACCAACCACAACCACAAAAACAGGAATTACACCAACAACCCCCACAACAACAGCAAAACTTCCAACAACAATAACAACAACAGAAACTACTGAAACAACCACCACAGCAACAGGAACTACAACAACAACGATAGGAATTACCACAACAACGATAGGAATTACACCAACAACCACCACAACAACAGGAACTGCACCAATAACAACAACAGAAACTACACCAACAACCACAACAACAACAGGAACTGCACCAATAACAACCACATCAACAGGAACTACACCACAACAACCACAACAACAGAAACTGCACCATCAACCACTACAACAACTGGAACTGCACCAATAACCACAACAACGAACTTCACGAACAACCACCA
>NW_027189178.1:133894-198088 GCF_040958095.1 Procambarus clarkii | reverse complement strand
ATAGTATGGCTCAGGCCTCGATATTGGGATATTTGGGATATTTCGAAAACTGCAGGGAGTTTGTACAAAATTTGACTCACTGCCGCTTTCAGGACTTGGCATATGTTGGGTATAAAAAGTCGTAATTTCAAACTGCGAATACGTGCATAAAGCCAGAATTTGGCTGAAAAATATTGCTCTGTCCTCGAAATTGGGATGTTTGGGATATTTTGAAAACTGCAGGGGGGTTTGGGACCAAAGAGACGAAACGCCGCTTTCAGAACTTGGCATATGTTGCGTATAAAAAGTTGTAATTTCAAACTGCGAATACGTGCAGAGAGCTTGAATTTGGCTCCAAAATATGGCTCAGGCCTCGAAAGTGGGATGTTTGGGATATTTGAAAACTGCAGGGGAGTTTGTGCAAAATGTGACTCACTGCTGCTTTCAGTACTTGGCATATGTTGGGTATAAAAAGTCGTAATTTCAAACTGCGAATACGTGCAGAGAGCCAGAATTTGGCTCGAAAATATTGCTCAGGCCTCGAAATTGGGATATTTGGGATATTTCGAAAACTGGAAGGAAGTTTGTGCAAAATGTGACTTACTGCCGCTTTCAGGAATTGGCATATGTTGGGTATAAAAAGTCGTAATTTCAATCTGAGAATACGTGCATAGAGCCAGAATTTGGCTCCAAAATATGGCTCAGGCCTAGAAATTTGGATATTTGGGATATTTCGAAAACTGCAGGGGAGTTTGTGCGAAATGTGACTCACTGCCGGTTTCAGGACTTGGCATATGTTGGGTATAAAATATCGTAATTTCAAGCCTCGAATACGTGCATAGAGCCAGAATTTGGCTCCAAAATATGGCTCAGGCCTCGAAATTGCGATGTTTGAGATATTTTGAAAACTGCAGGAGGGTTTGGGACAAAGGTTACCAAACGCCGCTTTCAGTACTTGGCATAAATTGGGTATAAAAAAGTCGTAATTTCAAACTGCGAATACGTGCATAGAGCCAGAATTTGGCTTCAAAATATGGCTCAGGCCTAGAAATTTGGATATTTGGGATATTTCGAAAACTGCAGGGGAGTTTGTGCGAAATGTGACTCACTGCCGCTTTCAAGACTTGGCATATGTTTGGTATAAAATGTCGTAATTTCAAACCGCGAATACGTGCATAGAGCCAGAATTAGGCTCCAAAATATGGCTCAGGCCTCAAAATTGGGATGTTTGGGATATTTTGAAAACTGCTGGGAGGTTTGGGACAAATATAACCAAACGCCGCTTTCAACACTTGGCATATGTTGGGTATAAAAAATTTGTAATTTCATACTGCGAATACGTGCATAGAGCCAGAATTTGGCTCCAAAATATTGCTCAGTCCTCGAAATTGGGTAGTTTGGGATTTTGAAAACTGCAGGGGGGGTTTGGGACAAATATGACCAAACGCTGCTTACAGAACTTGGCATATGTTGGTTATAAAAAGTAGGAATTTCAAACTGCGAATACGTGCAGAGAGCCAGAGTTTGGCTAAAATATGGCTCAGGCCTTGAAAGTGGGATGTTTGGGATATTTTGAAAACTGCAGGGGAGTTTGAGCAAAATGTGACTCACTGCCGCTTTCAGTATTTGGCATATGGTGGGTATAAAAAGTCGTAATTTCATACTGCGAATACGTGCAGAGAGCCAGAATTTGGCTCCAAAATATGGCTCAGGCCTCAAAATTGGGATATTTGGGATATTTTGAAAACTGCAGGGGGGTTTGGGACAAATGTGACCAAACGCCGCTTTCAGTACTTGGCATACGTTGGGTATAAAAAAGTCGTAATTTCAAACTGCGAATACGTGCAGAGAGCCAGAGTTTGGCTCAAAAATATGGCTCACACCTCGAAATTGGGATGTTTGGGATATTTCGAAAACTGCAGGGGAGTTTGTGCAAAATGTGACTCACTGCCCCTTTCAGTACTTGGCATATGTTGGGTATAAAAATCGTAATATTAAACTGCGAATACGTGCAGAGAGCCAGAATTTGGCTCCAAAATATGGCTCAGGCCTTGATATGTGATGTTTGGGATATTTTGAAAACTGCTGGGAGGTTTGGGACAAATGTTACCAACGCCGCTTTCAGTACTTGGCATATGTTGGGTATAAAAAATTCGTAATTTCATACTGCGAATACGTGCAGAGAGCCAGAATTTGGCTCCAAAATATGGCTCAGGCCTCGATATTGTGATGTTTGGGATATTTTGAAAACTGCAGGGAGGTTTGGGACAAATATAACCAAACGCCACTTTCAACACTTGGCATATGTTGGGTATAAAAAGTCGTAATTTCAAACTGCGAATACGTGCATAGAGCCAGAATTTGGCACCAAAATATTGCTCAGTCCTCGAAATTGGGTAGTTTGGGATATTTTGAAAACTGCAGGGGGGTTTGGGACAAATATGACCAAACGCTGCTTACAGAACTTGACATATGTTGGGTATAAAAAGTCATAATTTCAAACTGCGAATACGTGCAGAGAGCTTGAATTTGGCTCCAAAATATGGCTCAGGCCATGCAAGTGGGATGTTTGGGATATTTTGAAAACTGCAGGGAGTTTGAGCAAAATGTGACTCACTGCCGCTTTCAGTATTTGGCATATGTTGGGTATAAAAAGTCGTAATATCAAACTGCGAATACGTGCATAGAGCCAGAATTTGGCTCCAAAATATGGCTCATGCCGCGAAATTGGGATGTTTGGGATATTTTGAAAACTGCAGGGAGGTTTGGGACAAATGTGACCAAACGCCACTTTCAGTACTTGGCATATGTTGGGTATAAAAAGTCGTAATTTCAAACTGTGTATACGTGCAGAGAGCCAGAATTTGGCTCCAAAATATGGCTCAGGCATCAAAATAGGGATATTTAGTATATTTCGAAAATGCAGTGGAGTTTGTGCGAAATGTGACTCACTGCCGCTTTCAGGGCTTGGCATATGTTGGGTATAAAATATCGTAATTTCAAACCTCGAATACGTGCATAGAGCCAGAATTTGGCTCCAAAATATGCTCAGGCCTCGAAATTGGGATGTTTGGGATATTTCGAAAACTGCTGGGGAGTTTGCTAATACGTGCAGAGAGCCAGAATTTGGCTCAAAAATATGGCTCAGGCCTCAAAATTGGGATATTTATGATATTTCGAAAATTGCAGGGGAGTTTTTGCAAAATGTGACTCACTGCCGCTTTCAGTACTTGGCATATGTTGGGTATAAAAATCGTAATATCAAACTGCGAATACGTGCAGAGAGCCAGAATTTGGCTCCAAAATATGGCTGAGGCCTCGATATTGTGATGTTTGGGATATTTTGAAAACTGCAGGGAGGTTTGGGACAATGTAACCAAACGCCGCTTTCAGTACTTGGCATATGTTGGGTATAAAAAAGTTGTAGTTTCAAACTGCGAATACGTGCAGAGAGCCAGAATTTGGCTCCAAAATATAGCTCAGGCCTCGAAATTAGGATATTTGGGATATTTCGAAAACTGCAGGGGAGTTTGTGCAAAATGTGACTCACTGCCGCTTTCAGTACTTGGCATATGTTGGGTATAAAATCGTAATATTAAACTGCGAATACTTGGAGAGAGCCAGAATTTGGCTCCATAATATGGCTCAGGCCTCGATATTGGGATATTTGGGATATTTCGAAAACTGCAGGGAGTTTGTACAAAATTTGACTCACTGCCGCTTTCAGGACTTGGCATATGTTGGGTATAAAAAGTCGTAATTTCAAACTGCGAATACGTGCATAAAGCCAGAATTTGGCTGAAAAATATTGCTCTGTCCTCGAAATTGGGATGTTTGGGATATTTTGAAAACTGCAGGGGGTTTGGGACCAAAGAGACGAAACGCCGCTTTCAGAACTTGGCATATGTTGCGTATAAAAAGTTGTAATTTCAAACTGCGAATACGTGCAGAGAGCTTGAATTTGGCTCCAAAATATGGCTCAGGCCTCGAAAGTGGGATGTTTGGGATATTTTGAAAACTGCAGGGAGTTTGTGCAAAATGTGACTCACTGCTGCTTTCAGTACTTGGCATATGTTGGGTATAAAAAGTCGTAATTTCAAACTGCGAATACGTGCAGAGAGCCAGAATTTGGCTCGAAAATATTGCTCAGGCCTCGAAATTTTGATATTTGGGATATTTCGAAAACTGGAAGGAAGTTTGTGCAAAATGTGACTTACTGCCGCTTTCAGGAATTGGCATATGTTGGGTATAAAAAGTCGTAATTTCAATCTGCGAATACGTGCATAGAGCCAGAATTTGGCTCCAAAATATGGCTCAGGCCTAGAAATTTGGATATTTGGGATATTTCGAAAACTGCAGGGGAGTTTGTGCGAAATGTGACTCACTGCCGGTTTCAGGACTTGGCATATGTTGGGTATAAAATATCGTAATTTCAAGCCTCGAATACGTGCATAGAGCCAGAATTTGGCTCCAAAATATGGCTCAGGCCTCGAAATTGCGATGTTTGAGATATTTTGAAACTGCAGGAGGGTTTGGGACAAAGGTTACCAAACGCCGCTTTCAGTACTTGGCATAAATTGGGTATAAAAAAGTCGTAATTTCAAACTGCGAATACGTGCATAGAGCCAGAATTTGGCTTCAAAATATGGCTCAGGCCTAGAAATTTGGATATTTGGGATATTTCGAAAACTGCAGGGGAGTTTGTGCGAAATGTGACTCAGTGCCGCTTTCAAGACTTGGCATATGTTGGGTATAAAATGTCGTAATTTCAAACCGCGAATACGTGCATAGAGCCAGAATTAGGCTCCAAAATATGGCTCAGGCCTCAAAATTGGGATGTTTGGGATATTTTGAAAACTGCTGGGAGGTTTGGGACAAATATAACCAAACGCCGCTTTCAACACTTGGCATATGTTGGGTATAAAAAATTTGTAATTTCATACTGCGAATACGTGCATAGAGCCAGAATTTGGCTCCAAAATATTGCTCAGTCCTCGAAATTGGGTAGTTTGGGATATTTTGAAAACTGCAGGGGGGGTTTGGGACAAATATGACCAAACGCTGCTTACAGAACTTGGCATATGTTGGTTATAAAAAGTAGGAATTTCAAACTGCGAATACGTGCAGAGAGCTTGAATTTGGCTCCAAAATATGGCTCAGGCCTTGAAAGTGGGATGTTTGGGATATTTTGAAAACTGCAGGGGAGTTTGAGCAAAATGTGACTCACTGCCGCTTTCAGTATTTGGCATATGTTGGGTATAAAAAGTCGTAATTTCATACTGCGAATACGTGCAGAGAGCCAGAATTTGGCTCCAAAATATGGCTCAGGCCTCAAAATTGGGATATTTGGGATATTTTGAAAACTGCAGGGGGGTTTGGGACAAATGTGACCAAACGCCGCTTTCAGTACTTGGCATACGTTGGGTATAAAAAAGTCGTAATTTCAAACTGCGAATACGTGCAGAGAGCCAGAGTTTGGCTCAAAAATATGGCTCACACCTCGAAATTGGGATGTTTGGGATATTTCGAAAACTGCAGGGGAGTTTGTGCAAAATGTGACTCACTGCCCCTTTCAGTACTTGGCATATGTTGGGTATAAAAATCGTAATATTAAACTGCGAATACGTGCAGAGAGCCAGAATTTGGCTCCAAAATATGGCTCAGGCCTTGATATGTGATGTTTGGGATATTTGAAAACTGCTGGGAGGTTTGGGACAAATGTTACCAAACGCCGCTTTCAGTACTTGGCATATGTTGGGTATAAAAAATTCGTAATTTCATACTGCGAATACGTGCAGAGAGCCAGAATTTGGCTCCAAAATATGGCTCAGGCCTCGATATTGTGATGTTTGGGATATTTTGAAAACTGCAGGGAGGTTTGGGACAAATATAACCAAACGCCACTTTCAACACTTGGCATATGTTGGGTATAAAAAGTCGTAATTTCAAACTGCGAATACGTGCATAGAGCCAGAATTTGGCACCAAAATATTGCTCAGTCCTCGAAATTGGGTAGTTTGGGATATTTTGAAAACTGCAGGGGGGTTTGGGACAAATATGACCAAACGCTGCTTACAGAACTTGACATATGTTGGGTATAAAAAGTCATAATTTCAAACTGCGAATACGTGCAGAGAGCTTGAATTTGGCTCCAAAATATGGCTCAGGCCATGCAAGTGGGATGTTTGGGATATTTTGAAAACTGCAGGGGAGTTTGAGCAAAATGTGACTCACTGCCGCTTTCAGTATTTGGCATATGTTGGGTATAAAAAGTCGTAATATCAAACTGCGAATACGTGCATAGAGCCAGAATTTGGCTCCAAAATATGGCTCATGCCGCGAAATTGGGATGTTTGGGATATTTTGAAAACTGCAGGGAGGTTTGGGACAAATGTGACCAAACGCCACTTTCAGTACTTGGCATATGTTGGGTATAAAAAGTCGTAATTTCAAACTGTGTATACGTGCAGAGAGCCAGAATTTGGCTCCAAAATATGGCTCAGGCCTCAAAATAGGGATATTTAGTATATTTCGAAAAATGCAGTGGAGTTTGTGCGAAATGTGACTCACTGCCGCTTTCAGGGCTTGGCATATGTTGGGTATAAAATATCGTAATTTCAAACCTCGAATACGTGCATAGAGCCAGAATTTGGCTCCAAAATATGGCTCAGGCCTCGAAATTGGGATGTTTGGGATATTTCGAAAACTGCTGGGGAGTTTGCTAATACGTGCAGAGAGCCAGAATTTGGCTCAAAAATATGGCTCAGGCCTCAAAATTGGGATATTTATGATATTTCGAAAATTGCAGGGGAGTTTTTGCAAAATGTGACTCACTGCCGCTTTCAGTACTTGGCATATGTTGGGTATATAAAAATCGTAATATCAAACTGCGAATACGTGCAGAGAGCCAGAATTTGGCTCCAAAATATGGCTGAGGCCTCGATATTGTGATGTTTGGGATATTTTGAAAACTGCAGGGAGGTTTGGGACAAATGTAACCAAACGCCGCTTTCAGTACTTGGCATATGTTGGGTATAAAAAAGTTGTAGTTTCAAACTGCGAATACGTGCAGAGAGCCAGAATTTGGCTCCAAAATATAGCTCAGGCCTCGAAATTAGGATATTTGGGATATTTCGAAAACTGCAGGGGAGTTTGTGCAAAATGTGACTCACTGCCGCTTTCAGTACTTGGCATATGTTGGGTATAAAAATCGTAATATCAAACTGCGAATACGTGCATAGAGCCAGAATTTGGCTCCAAAATATGGCTCATGCCTCGAAATTGGGATGTTTGGGATATTTTGAAAACTGCAGGGAGGTTTGGGACAAATGTGACCAAACGCCACTTTCAGTACTTGGCATATGTTGGGTATAAAAAAGTCGTAATTTCAAACTGTGTATACGTGCAGAGAGCCAGAATTTGGCTCCAAAATATGGCTCAGGCCTCAAAATAGGATTATTTAGTATATTTCGAAAAATGCAGTGGAGTTTGTGCGAAATGTGACTCACTGCCGCTTTCAGGGCTTGGCATATGTTGGGTATAAAATGTCGTAATTTCAAACCACGAATACGTGCATAGAGCCAGAATTTGGCTCCAAAATTTGGCTCAGGCCTCGAAATAGGGATGTTTGGGATATTTTGAAAACCACAGGGGGGGGGGTTTGGGACAAATGTGACCAAACGCCGCGTTTAGTACTTGGCATATGTTGGGCATAAAAAAGTCGTAATTTCAAACAGCGAATACGTGCAGAGTGCCAGCATTTGGCTCCAAAATATGGCTCAGTCCTCGAAATTGGGACATTTGGGATATTTCGAAAACTGCAGGGGAGTTTGTGCGAAATGTGACTCTCTGCCGCTTTCAAGACTTGGCATATGTTGGGTATAAAATGTCGTAATTTCAAACCGCGAATACGTGCATAGAGCCAGAATTTGGCTCCAAAATATGGCTCAGGCCTTGAAATTGGGATGTTTGGGATATTTTGAAAACTGCAGGGGGGTTTGGGACAAATGTTACCAAACGCCGCTTTCAGTACTTGGCATATGTTGGGTATAAAAAGTCCTAATTTCAAACTGCGAATACGTGCAGAGTGCTTGAATTTGGCTCCAAAATATGGCTCAGGTGTCGAAATTGAGATATTTGGGATATTTCGAAAACTGCAAGGGAGTTTGTGCAAAATGTGACTCACTGCCGCTTTCAGGACTTGGCATATGTTTGAATAAATAGTCGTAATTTCAAACTGCGAATACGTGCAGAGAGCCAGAATTTGCTCCAAAATATGGCTCAGGCGTCGAAATTGGGATGTTTGAGATATTTTGAAAACTGCAGTGAGGTTTGGGACAAATATGACCAAACGTCGCTTACAGTACTTGGCATATGTTGGGTATATAAAGTCGTAATTTCAATCTGCGAATACGTGCAGAGAGCCAGAATTTGGCTCCCAAATATTGCTCAGGCCTCGAAATTGGGATATTTGGGATATTTCGAAAACTGCAGGGGAGTTTGTGCGAAATGTGACTCTCTGCCGCTTTCAAGACTTGGCATATGTTGGGTATAAAATGTCGTAATTTCAAACCGCGAATACATGCATAGAGCCAGAATTTGGCTCCAAAATATGGCTCAGGCCTCGAAATTGGGATGTTTGGGATATTTTGAAACTGCAGGGAGGTTTGGGACAAATGTAACCAAACGCCACTTTCAGTACTTGGCATATGTTGGGTATATAAAGTCGTAATTTCAAACTGCGAATACGTGCAGAGAGCCAGAATTTTGCTCCAAAATATGGATCAGGCCTCAAAATTGGATATTTGGGATATTTCGAAAACTGCAGGGGAGTTTGTGTGAAATGTGACTCACTGCCGCTTTCAGGGCTTGGCATATGTTATGTATAAAATATCGTAATTTCAAACCGCGAATACGTGCATAGAGCCAGAATTAGGCTCCAAAATATGGCTCAGGCCTCAAAATTGGGATGTTTGGGATATTTTGAAAACTGCTGGGAGGTTTGGGACAAATATAACCAAACGCCGCTTTCAACACTTGGCATATGTTGGGTATAAAAAATTTGTAATTTCATACTGCGAATACGTGCATAGAGCCAGAATTTGGCTCCAAAATATTGCTCAGTCCTCGAAATTGGGTAGTTTGGGATATTTTGAAAACTGCAGGGGGGGTTTGGGACAAATATGACCAAACGCTGCTTACAGAACTTGGCATATGTTGGTTATAAAAAGTAGGAATTTCAAACTGCGAATACGTGCAGAGAGCTTGAATTTGGCTCCAAAATATGGCTCAGGCCTTGAAAGTGGGATGTTTGGGATATTTTGAAAACTGCAGGGGAGTTTGAGCAAAATGTGACTCACTGCCGCTTTCAGTATTTGGCATATGTTGGGTATAAAAAGTCGTAATTTCATACTGCGAATACGTGCAGAGAGCCAGAATTTGGCTCCAAAATATGGCTCAGGCCTCAAAATTGGGATATTTGGGATATTTTGAAAACTGCAGGGGGGTTTGGGACAAATGTGACCAAACGCCGCTTTCAGTACTTGGCATACGTTGGGTATAAAAAAGTCGTAATTTCAAACTGCGAATACGTGCAGAGAGCCAGAGTTTGGCTCAAAAATATGGCTCACACCTCGAAATTGGGATGTTTGGGATATTTCGAAAACTGCAGGGGAGTTTGTGCAAAATGTGACTCACTGCCCCTTTCAGTACTTGGCATATGTTGGGTATAAAAATCGTAATATTAAACTGCGAATACGTGCAGAGAGCCAGAATTTGGCTCCAAAATATGGCTCAGGCCTTGATATGTGATGTTTGGGATATTTTGAAAACTGCTGGGAGGTTTGGGACAAATGTTACCAAACGCCGCTTTCAGTACTTGGCATATGTTGGGTATAAAAAATTCGTAATTTCATACTGCGAATACGTGCAGAGAGCCAGAATTTGGCTCCAAAATATGGCTCAGGCCTCGATATTGTGATGTTTGGGATATTTTGAAAACTGCAGGGAGGTTTGGGACAAATATAACCAAACGCCACTTTCAACACTTGGCATATGTTGGGTATAAAAAGTCGTAATTTCAAACTGCGAATACGTGCATAGAGCCAGAATTTGGCACCAAAATATTGCTCAGTCCTCGAAATTGGGTAGTTTGGGATATTTTGAAAACTGCAGGGGGTTTGGGACAAATATGACCAAACGCTGCTTACAGAACTTGACATATGTTGGGTATAAAAAGTCATAATTTCAAACTGCGAATACGTGCAGAGAGCTTGAATTTGGCTCCAAAATATGGCTCAGGCCATGCAAGTGGGATGTTTGGGATATTTTGAAAACTGCAGGGGAGTTTGAGCAAAATGTGACTCACTGCCGCTTTCAGTATTTGGCATATGTTGGGTATAAAAAGTCGTAATATCAAACTGCGAATACGTGCATAGAGCCAGAATTTGGCTCCAAAATATGGCTCATGCCGCGAAATTGGGATGTTTGGGATATTTTGAAAACTGCAGGGAGGTTTGGGACAAATGTGACCAAACGCCACTTTCAGTACTTGGCATATGTTGGGTATAAAAAGTCGTAATTTCAAACTGTGTATACGTGCAGAGAGCCAGAATTTGGCTCCAAAATATGGCTCAGGCCTCAAAATAGGGATATTTAGTATATTTCGAAAAATGCAGTGGAGTTTGTGCGAAATGTGACTCACTGCCGCTTTCAGGGCTTGGCATATGTTGGGTATAAAATATCGTAATTTCAAACCTCGAATACGTGCATAGAGCCAGAATTTGGCTCCAAAATATGGCTCAGGCCTCGAAATTGGGATGTTTGGGATATTTCGAAAACTGCTGGGGAGTTTGCTAATACGTGCAGAGAGCCAGAATTTGGCTCAAAAATATGGCTCAGGCCTCAAAATTGGGATATTTATGATATTTCGAAAATTGCAGGGGAGTTTTTGCAAAATGTGACTCACTGCCGCTTTCAGTACTTGGCATATGTTGGGTATAAAAATCGTAATATCAAACTGCGAATACGTGCAGAGAGCCAGAATTTGGCTCCAAAATATGGCTGAGGCCTCGATATTGTGATGTTTGGGATATTTTGAAAACTGCAGGGAGGTTTGGGACAAATGTAACCAAACGCCGCTTTCAGTACTTGGCATATGTTGGGTATAAAAAAGTTGTAGTTTCAAACTGCGAATACGTGCAGAGAGCCAGAATTTGGCTCCAAAATATAGCTCAGGCCTCGAAATTAGGATATTTGGGATATTTCGAAAACTGCAGGGGAGTTTGTGCAAAATGTGACTCACTGCCGCTTTCAGTACTTGGCATATGTTGGGTATAAAAATCGTAATATCAAACTGCGAATACGTGCATAGAGCCAGAATTTGGCTCCAAAATATGGCTCATGCCTCGAAATTGGGATGTTTGGGATATTTTGAAAACTGCAGGGAGGTTTGGGACAAATGTGACCAAACGCCACTTTCAGTACTTGGCATATGTTGGGTATAAAAAAGTCGTAATTTCAAACTGTGTATACGTGCAGAGAGCCAGAATTTGGCTCCAAAATATGGCTCAGGCCTCAAAATAGGATTATTTAGTATATTTCGAAAAATGCAGTGGAGTTTGTGCGAAATGTGACTCACTGCCGCTTTCAGGGCTTGGCATATGTTGGGTATAAAATGTCGTAATTTCAAACCACGAATACGTGCATAGAGCCAGAATTTGGCTCCAAAATTTGGCTCAGGCCTCGAAATAGGGATGTTTGGGATATTTTGAAAACCACAGGGGGGGGGGTTTGGGACAAATGTGACCAAACGCCGCGTTTAGTACTTGGCATATGTTGGGCATAAAAAAGTCGTAATTTCAAACAGCGAATACGTGCAGAGTGCCAGCATTTGGCTCCAAAATATGGCTCAGTCCTCGAAATTGGGACATTTGGGATATTTCGAAAACTGCAGGGGAGTTTGTGCGAAATGTGACTCTCTGCCGCTTTCAAGACTTGGCATATGTTGGGTATAAAATGTCGTAATTTCAAACCGCGAATACGTGCATAGAGCCAGAATTTGGCTCCAAAATATGGCTCAGGCCTTGAAATTGGGATGTTTGGGATATTTTGAAAACTGCAGGGGGGTTTGGGACAAATGTTACCAAACGCCGCTTTCAGTACTTGGCATATGTTGGGTATAAAAAGTCCTAATTTCAAACTGCGAATACGTGCAGAGTGCTTGAATTTGGCTCCAAAATATGGCTCAGGTGTCGAAATTGAGATATTTGGGATATTTCGAAAACTGCAAGGGAGTTTGTGCAAAATGTGACTCACTGCCGCTTTCAGGACTTGGCATATGTTTGAATAAATAGTCGTAATTTCAAACTGCGAATACGTGCAGAGAGCCAGAATTTGGCTCCAAAATATGGCTCAGGCGTCGAAATTGGGATGTTTGAGATATTTTGAAAACTGCAGTGAGGTTTGGGACAAATATGACCAAACGTCGCTTACAGTACTTGGCATATGTTGGGTATATAAAGTCGTAATTTCAATCTGCGAATACGTGCAGAGAGCCAGAATTTGGCTCCCAAATATTGCTCAGGCCTCGAAATTGGGATATTTGGGATATTTCGAAAACTGCAGGGGAGTTTGTGCGAAATGTGACTCTCTGCCGCTTTCAAGACTTGGCATATGTTGGGTATAAAATGTCGTAATTTCAAACCGCGAATACATGCATAGAGCCAGAATTTGGCTCCAAAATATGGCTCAGGCCTCGAAATTGGGATGTTTGGGATATTTTGAAACTGCAGGGAGGTTTGGGACAAATGTAACCAAACGCCACTTTCAGTACTTGGCATATGTTGGGTATATAAAGTCGTAATTTCAAACTGCGAATACGTGCAGAGAGCCAGAATTTTGCTCCAAAATATGGATCAGGCCTCAAAATTGGGATATTTGGGATATTTCGAAAACTGCAGGGGAGTTTGTGTGAAATGTGACTCACTGCCGCTTTCAGGGCTTGGCATATGTTATGTATAAAATATCGTAATTTCAAACCGCGAATACGTGCATAGAGCCAGAATTTGGCTCCATAATATTGCTCAGGCCTCGAAATTGGGATGTTTGGGATATTTTGAAAACTGCATTTTTTGGGACAAATGTGACCAAACACCGCTTTCAGTACGTGGCATATGTTGGGCATAAAAAAGTCGTAATATCAAACTGTGAATACGTGCAGAGAGCCAGAATTTGGCTCCATAATATTGCTCAGGCCTCGAAATTGGGATGTTTGGGATATTTTGAAAACTGCAGGGGGGGGGGGGTTTGGGACAAATGTGACCAAACACCGCTTTCAGTACGTGGCATATGTTGGGTATAAAATATCGTAATTTCAAACCGCGAATACGTGCATAGAGCCAGAATTTGGCTCCAAAATAAGGCTCAGGCCTCGAAATTGGGATGTTTGGGATATTTCGAAAACTACAGGGGAGTTTGTGCAAAATGTGACTCACTGCCGCTTTCAGTACTTGGCATATGTTGGGTATAAAATCGTAATATTAAACTGCGAATACTTGGAGAGAGCCAGAATTTGGCTCCATAATATGGCTCAGGCCTCGATATTGGGATATTTGGGATATTTCGAAAACTGCAGGGGAGTTTGTAAAAATTTGACTCACTGCCGCTTTCAGGACTTGGCATATGTTGGGTATAAAAAGTCGTAATTTCAAACTGCGAATACGTGCATAGAGCCAGAATTTGGCTGAAAAATATTGCTCTGTCCTCGAAATTGGGATGTTTGGGATATTTTGAAAACTGCAGGGGGGTTTGGGACCAAACAGACGAAACGCCGCTTTCAGAACTTGGCATATGTTGCGTATAAAAAGTTGTAATTTCAAACTGCGAATACGTGCAGAGAGCTTGAATTTGGCTCCAAAATATGGCTCAGGCCTCGAAAGTGGGATGTTTGGGATATTTTGAAAACTGCAGGGGAGTTTGTGCAAAATGTGACTCACTGCTGCTTTCAGTACTAGGCATATGTTGGGTATAAAAAGTCGTAATTTCAAACTGCGAATACGTGCAGAGAGCCAGAATTTGGCTCGAAAATATTGCTCAGGCCTCGAAATTAGGATATTTGGGATATTTCGAAAACTGGAAGGAAGTTTGTGCAAAATGTGACTCACTGCCGGTTTCAGGACTTGGCATATGTTGGGTATAAAATATCGTAATTTCAAGCCTCGAATACGTGCATAGAGCCAGAATTTGGCTCCAAAATATGGCTCAGGCCTCGAAATTGCGATGTTTGAGATATTTTGAAAACTGCAGGAGGGTTTGGGACAAAGGTTACCAAACGCCGCTTTCAGTACTTGGCATAAATTGGGTATAAAAAAGTCGTAATTTCAAACTGCGAATACGTGCAGAGAGCCAGAATTTGGCTCCAAAATATGGCTCAATCCTCAAAATTGGGTTATTTATGATATTTCGAAAATTGCAGGGGAGTTTGTGCAAAATGTGACTCACTGCCGCTTTCAGTACTTGGCATATGTTGGGTATAAAAATCCTAATATCAAACTGCGAAAACGTGCAGAGAGCCAGAATTTGGCTCCAAAATATGGCTGAGGCCTCGATATTGTGATGTTTGGGATATTTTGAAAACTGCAGGGAGGTTTGGGACAAATGTAACCAAACGCCGCTTTCAGTACTTGGCATATGTTGGGTATAAAAAAGTCGTAGTTTCAAACTGCGTATACGTGCAGAGAGCCAGAATTTGGCTCCAAAATATGGCTCAGTCCTCGAAATTGGGATATTTGGGATATTTCGAAAACTGCAGGGGAGTTTGTGCGAAATGTGACTCACTGCCGCTTTCAGGGCTTGGCATATGTTGGGTATAAAATGTCGTCATTTCAAACCACGAATACATGCATAGAGCCAGAATTTGGCTCAGGCCTCGAAATAGGGATGTTTGGGATATTTTGAAAACTACAGTGGGGGATTGGGACAAATGTGACCAAATGCCGCGTTCAGTACTTGGCATATGTTGGGCATAAAAAAGTCGTAATTTCAAACCGCGAATACGTGCATAGAGCCAGAATTAGGCTCCAAAATATGGCTCAGGCCTCAAAATTGGGATGTTTGGGATATTTTGAAAACTGCTGGGGGGTTTGGGACAAATATAACCAAACGCCGCTTTCAACACTTGGCATATGTTGGGTATAAAAAATTCGTAATTTCATACTGCGAATACGTGCATAGACCCAGAATTTGGCTCCAAAATATTGCTCAGGCCTTGAAAGTGGGATGTTTGGGATATTTGAAAACTGCAGGGGAGTTTGAGCAAAATGTGACTCACTGCCGCTTGCAGTATTTGGCATATGTTGGGTATAAAAAGTCGTAATTTCATACTGCGAATACGTGCAGAGAGCCAGAATTTGGCTCCAAAATATGGCTCAGGCCTCAAAATTGGGATGTTTGGGATATTTTGAAAACTGCAGGGGGGTTTGGGACAAATGTGATCAAACGCCGCTTTCAGTACTTGGCATACGTTGGGTATAAAAAAGTCGTAATTTCAAACTGCGAATACGTGCAGAGAGCCAGAGTTTGGCTCAAAAATATGGCTCACACCTCGAAATTGGGATGTTTGGGATATTTCGAAAACTGCAGGGGAGTTTGTGCAAAATGTGACTCACTGCCCCTTTCAGTACTTGGCATATGTTGGGTATAAAAATCGTAATATTAAACTGCGAATACGTGCAGAGAGCCAGAATTTGGCTCCAAAATATGGCTCAGGCCTTGATATGTGATGTTTGGGATATTTTGAAAACTGCAGGGAGGTTTGGGACAAATGTTACCAAACGCCGCTTTCAGTACTTGGCATATGTTGGGTATAAAAAATTCGTAATTTCATACAGCGAATACGTGCAGAGAGCCAGAAGTTGGCTCCAAAATATGGCTCAGGCCTCGAAATTGGGATATTTGGGATATTTCGAAAACTGTAGGGGAGTTTGTGCAAAATTTGACTCACTGCCGCTTTCAGGACTTGGCATATGTTGGGTATAAAAATTCGTAATTTCAAACTGCGAATACGTGCATAGAGCCAGAATTTGGCTCCAAAATATTGCTCAGTCCTTGAAATTGGGATGTTTGGGATATTTTGAAAACTGCACGGACGGTTTGGGAAAAATGTGACCAAACGCCGCATTCAGTACTTGGCATATGTTGGGCATAAAAAAGGTCTTAATTTCAAACTGCGAATACGTACAATGAGCCAGAATTTGGCTCCAAAATATTGCTCAAACCTCGTAATTGGGATATTTGGGATATTTCGAAAACTGCAGGGGAGTTTGTGCGAAATGTGACTCACTGCCGCTTTCAGTACTTGACATATGTTGGGTATAAAAAAGTCGTAATTTCAAACTGTGAATACGTGCAGAGAGCCTGAGTTTGGCTCCAAAATATGGCTCTCGCCTCGAAATTGGGATTTTTCGGGTATTTCGAAAACTGCAGGGGAATTTGTGCAAAATGTGACACACTGGCGCTTTCAGTACTTGGCATATGTTGGGTACAAAAATCGTAATATCAAACTGCGAATACGTGCAGAGAGCCAGAATTTGGCTCCAAAATATGGCTCAGGCCTCAAAATTGGGATGTTTGGGATATTTCGAAAACTGCAGGGGAGTTTGTGGGAAATGTGACTCACTGCCGCTTTCAGGACTTGGCATATGTTGGGTATAAAATGTCGTAATTTCAAACCACGAATACGTGCATGGAGCAAGAATTTGGCTCCAAAATATGGCTAAGGCCTGGAAATTGGGATGTTTGGGATATTTTGAAAATTGCAGGGGGGTTTGGGACAAATGTGACCAAACGCCGCTTTCAGTACTTGGCATACGTTGGGTATAAAAAAGTCGTAATTTCAAACTGCGAATACGTGCAGAGAGCCAGAGTTTGGCTCAAAAATATGGCTCACACCTCGAAATTGGGATGTTTGGGATATTTCGAAAACTGCAGGGGAGTTTGTGCAAAATGTGACTCACTGCCTCTTTCAGTACTTGGCATATGTTGGGTATAAAAAATTCGTAATTTCATACTGCGAATACGTGCAGAGAGCCAGAAGTTGGCTCCAAAATATGGCTCAGGCCTCGAAATTGGGATATTTGGGATATTTCGAAAACTGTAGGGGAGTTTGTGCAAAATTTGACCCACTGCCGCTTTCAGGACTTGGCATATGTTGGGTATAAAAATTCGTAATTTCAAACTGCGAATACGTGCATAGAGCCAGAATTTGGCTCCAAAATATTGCTCAGTCCTTGAAATTGGGATGTTTGGGATATTTTGAAAACTGCACGGACGGTTTGGGAAAAATGTGACCAAACGCCGCATTCAGTACTTGGCATATGTTGGGCATAAAAATGGTCGTAATTTCAAACTGCGAATACGTGCAATGAGCCAGAATTTGGCTCCAAAATATTGCTCAAGCCTCGAAATTGGGATATTTGGGATATTTCGAAAACTGCAGGGGAGTTTGTGCGAAATGTGACTCACTGCCGCTTTCAGTACTTGACATATGTTGGGTATAAAAAAGTCGAAATTTCAAACTGTGAATACGTGCAGAGAGCCTGAGTTTGGCTCCAAAATATGGCTCTCGCCTCGAAATTGGGATTTTTGGGGTATTTCGAAAACTGCAGGGGAATTTGTGCAAAATGTGACTCACTGGCGCTTTCAGTACTTGGCATATGTTGGGTATAAAAATCGTAATATCAAACTGCGAATACGTGCAGAGAGCCAGAACTTGGCTCCAAAATATGGCTCAGGCCTCGATATTGTGATGTTTGGGATATTTTGAAAACTGCAGGGAGGTTTGGGACAACTATAACCAAACGCCACTTTCAACACTTGGCATATGTTGGGTATAAAAAGTCGTAATTTCAAACTGCGAATACGTGCATAGAGCCAGAATTTGGCACCAAAATATTGCTCAGTCCTCGAAATTGGGTAGTTTGGGATATTTTGAAAACTGCAGGGGGGTTTGGGACAAATATGACCAAACGCTGCTTACAGAATTTGGCATATGTTGGGTATAAAAAGTCATAATTTCAAACTGCGAATACGTGCAGAGAGCCAGAATTTGGCTCCAAAATATTGCTCAGTCCTCGAAATTGGGATGTTTGGGATATTTTGAAAACTGAAGGAGGGTTTGGGACAAATATGACCAAACGCCGCTTTCAGAACTTGGCATATGTTGGGTATAAAAAGTCGTAATTTCAAACTGCGAAAACGTGCAGAGAGCTTGAATTTGGCTTTTAAAATATGGCTCAGGCCTTGAAAGTGGGATGTTTGGGATATTTTGAAAACTGCAGGGGGGGTTTGGGACAAATGTGACCAAACGCTGCTTTCAGTACTTGGCATACATTGGGTATAAAAAAGTCGTAATTTCAAACTGCGAATACGTGCAGAGAGCCAGAGTTTGGCTCCAAAATATGGCTCACACCTCGAAATTGGGATGTTTGGGATATTTCGAAAACTGCAGGGGAGTTTGTGCAAAATGTGACTCACTGCCCCTTTCAGTTCTTGGCATATGTTGGGTATAAAAATCGTAATATCAAACTGCGAATACGTGCAGAGAGCCAGAATTTGGCTCCAAAATATGGCTCAGGCCTCGATATTGTGATGTTTGGGATATTTTGAAAACTGCAGGGGGTTTGGGACAAATGTAACCAAACGGCGCTTTCAGTACTTGGCATATGTTGGGTATAAAAAATTCGTAATTTCATACTGCGAATACGTGCAGAGAGCCAGAAGTTGGCTCCAAAATATGGCTCAGGCCTCAAAATTGGGATATTTGGGATATTTCGAAAACTGCAGGGGAGTTTGTGCGAAATGTGACTCACTGTCGCTTTCAGGACTTGGCATATGTTGGGTATAAATTGTCGTAATTTCAAACTGCGAATACGTGCATAGAGCCAGAATTTGGCTCCAAAATATGGATCAGGCCTCGAAAATGGGATGTTTGGGATATTTTGAAAACTGCAAGGGGGTTTGGGACAAATGTGACCAAACGCTGCTTTCAGTACTTGGTATATGTTGGGTAAAAAAAAGTCGTAATTTCAAACTGCGAATACGTGCAGAGATCCAGAATTTGGCTCCAAAATATGGTTCAGGCCTCGAAATTATGATGTTTGGGATATTTTGAAAACTGCAGGGAGGTTTGAAACAAATGTGACCAAACGCCGCTTACAGTACTTGGCATATGTTGGGTATAAAAAAGTGGTAATTTCAAACCGCGAATACGTGCATAGAGCCTGAATTTGGCTCCAAAATATGGCTCAGGCCTCGATATTGTGATGTTTGGGATATTTTGAAAACTGCAGGGGAGTTTGTGCAAAATGTGACTCACTGCTGCTTTCAGTACTTGGCATATGTTGGGTATAAAAAAGTCGTAATTTCAAACTGGAAATACGTGCAGAGAGCCTGAGTTTGGCTCCAAAATATGGCTCACGCCTCGAAATTGGGATATTTGGGATATTTCGAAAACTGCAGGGGAGTTTGTGCGAAATGTGACTCACTGCCGCTTTCAGTACTTGTCATATGTTGGGTATAAAAATCGTAATATCAAACTGCGAATACGTGCAGAGAGCCTGAGTTTGGCTCCAAAATATGGCTCACGCCTCGAAATTGGGATGTTTGGGGTATTTCGAAAACTGTAGGGGGGTTTGGGACAAATATGACCAAACGCCGCTTACAGAACTTGGCATATGTTGGGTATAAAAAGTCGTAATTTCAAACTGCGAATACGTGCAGAGAGCCAGAATTTGGCTCCAAAGTCAGGCCTCAAAATTGGGATATTTGGGATATTTCGAAAACTGCAGGGGAGTTTGTTGGAAATGTGACTCACTGCCGCTTTCAGGACTTGGCATATGTTGGGTATAAAATGTCGTAATTTCAAACCGCGAATACTTGCATGGAGCCAGAATTTGACTCTAAAATATGGCTCAGACCTCGAAATTGGGTTGTTTGGGATATTTTGAAAACTGCAGGGGGGTTTGGGACAAATGTCACCAAACGCCGCTCTCAGTACTTCGCATATGTTGGTTATAAAAAAGTCGTAATTTAAAAATGCGAATACGTGCAGAGAGCCAGAATTTGGCTCCAAAATATGGCTCAGGCCTCGAAATTGGGATGTTTGGGATATTTTGAAAACTGCAGGGAGGTTTGGGACAAATGTGACCAAACGCCGCTTTCAGTACTTGGAATATGTTGGGTATATAAAGTCGTAATTTCAAACTGCGAATACGTGCAGAGAGCCAGAATTTGGCTCCAAAATATGGCTCAGGCCTAGAAATTGGAATATTTGGGATATTTTGAAAACTGCAAGAGAGTTTGTGCAAAATGTGACTCACTGCCGCTTTCAGGACTTGGCATATGTTGGGTATAAAAGTCGTAATTTCAAACTGCGAATATGTGCATTAGCCAGAATTTGGCTCCAAAATTTGGCTCAGGCCTCGAAATTGGGATGTTTGGGATATTTTGAAAACTGCAGGGGGGTTTGCGACAAATATGACCAAACGCCGCTTTCAGAACTTTGCATATGTTGGGTATAAAAAGTCGTAAATTCAAAGTGCGAATACGTTCAGAGAGCTAGAATTTGGCTCCAAAAAAATGGCTCAAGCCTCGAAATTGGGATGTTTGGGATATTTTGAAAACTGCTGGGGGGTTTGGGACAGATGTAACCAAACGCCGCTTTCAGTACTTGGCATATGTTGGGTATAAAAAGTCGTAATTTCAAACTGCGAATACGTCAAAAGAGCCAGAATTTGGCTCCAAAAAATGGCTCAAGCCTCGAAATTGTAATGTTTGGGATATTTTGAAAACTGCTGGGGGGTTTGGGACAGATGTAACCAAACGCCGCTTTCAGTACTTGGCATATGTTGGGTATAAAAAGTCGTAATTTCAAATTGCGAATACGTGCAAAGAGCTTGAATTTGGCTCCAAAATATGGCTCAGGCCTCGAAATTGGGATGTTTGGGATATTTTGTAAACTGCAGGGAGGTTTGGGACAAATGTGACAAAACGCCCCTTTCAGTACTTGGCATATGTTGGGTATATAAAATCGTAATTTCAAAATGCGAATACGTGCTGAGAGCGAGAATTTGGCTCCAAAATATGGCTCAGGCCTCGAAATTAGGATATTTGTGATATTTTGAAAACTGCAGGGGAGTTTGTGCAAAATGTGACTCACTGCCGCTATCAGGACTTGGCATATGCTGGGTATAAAAAGTCATAATTTCAAACTGCGTATACTTGCATAGAGCGAGAATTTGGCTCCAAAATATGGCTCAGGCCTCGAAATTGGGATGTTTGAGATATTTTGAAAACTGCAGGGGGGTTTGGGACAAATGTCACCAAACATTTCAGTACTTCGCATATGTTGGGTATAAAAAAGTCGTAATTTCAAAATACGAATTCGTTCAGAGAGCCAGAATTTGGCTCCAATATATGGCTCGGGCCTCGAAATTGGGATGTTTGGGATATTTTGAAAACTGCAGGGGGGTTTGGGACAAATGTCACCAAACATTTCAGTAGTTCGCATATGTTGGGTATAAAAAAGTCGTAATTTCAAAATACGAATTCGTTCAGAGAGCCAGAATTTGGCTCCAAAATATGGCTCAGGCCTCGAAATTGGGATGTTTAGGATATTTTGAAAACTGCTGGGGGGTTTGGGACAAATGTCACCAAACATTTCAGTACTTCGCATATGTTGGGTATAAAAAAGTCGTAATTTCAAAATACGAATTCGTTCAGAGAGCCAGAATTTGGCTCCAAAAAAATGGCTCAAGCCTCGAAATTGGGATGTTTGGGATATTTTGAAAACTGCAAGGGGGTTTCGGACATATGTGACCAAACGGCGCTTTCATTACTTGGCATATGTTGGGTATAAAATAGTCGTAATTTCAAACGGCGAATACGTGCAGAGAGCCAGAATTTGGCTCCAAAATATAGCTCAGGCCTCGAAATTGGGATTTTTGGGGAATTTCGAAAACTGCATGGGAATTTTTGCAAAATGTGACTCACTGGCGCTTTCAGTACTTGGCATATGTTGGGTATAAAAATCGTAATATCAAACTGCGAATACGTGCAGAGAGCCAGAATTTGGCTCCAAAATATGGCTCAGGCCTCGATATTGTGATGTTTGGGATATTTTCAAAACTGCAGGGAGGTTTGGGACAAATATAACCAAACGCCGCTTTCAACACTTGGCATATGTTGGGTATAAAAAAATCGTAATTTCATACTGCGAATACGTGCAGAGAGCGAGAAGTTGGCTCCAAAATATGGCTCAGGCCTCGAAATTGGGATATTTGGGATATTTCGAAAACTGTAGGGGAGTTTGTGCAAAATTTGACTCACTGCTGCTTTCAGGACTTGGCATATGTTGGGTATAAAAAGTCGTAATTTCAAACTGCGAATACGTGCATAGAGCCAGAATTTGGCTCCAAAATATTGCTCAGTCCTCGAACTTGGGTAGTTTGGGATATTTTGAAAACTGCAGGGGGGTTTGGGACAATATGACCAAACGCTGCTTACAGAACTTGGCATTTGTTGGGTATAAAAAGTCGTAATTTCAAACTGCGAATACGTGCAGAGAGCCAGAATTTGGCTCCAAAATATGGCTCAGGCCTCGAAATTGTGATGTTTGGGATATTTTGAAAACTGCTGGGGGGTTTGGGATATATGTGACCAAACGCCACTTTCATTACTAGGCACATGTTGGCTATAAAAAAGTCGTAATTTCAAACCGCGAATACGTGCAGAGAGCCAGAATTTGGCTCCAAAATATGGCTCAGGCCTCGAAATTGGGATGTTTTGGATATTTTGAAAACTGCAAGAAGGATTGAGACAAATGTAACCAAACACCGCTTTCAGTACTTGGTATATGTTGTGTGACGGTAACGCGTTGGTGTTCGGCTGTTCAAAAGCTAGGGGTATGGCCTCGTCACATATAGAAAAAAAAAATAGAAAATCTGGAACTTCGTCTGTGGTAAGGTAAGGAGAAGACACACAAAACACAAGTAAATTTTAACAATGAAATTTTAATTACGTTAAAGAAAGCAAAACATGAATAAAATGGACATACAATTCGTATAATAAAATCAATCAATCAAAGTAATAAGAATAATCAAATGGCAAAATGAAAAGTTACGTTAAGACAAGTGAGCAAATAACCAGTGTATGATAAACAAAGTAAATAGGTGCCGGAATATTGGCTTCAAGCTATCACTTCTCTTAGTACACGTAAGCCTGGGGCTTAGTCTACCAACGAGATGTGTTAACTTGTCGAAAGCACGGGATATTCTGAAGACTGAGGTCGTGGCGGCCCCAAACATCAAGTAGTATGGTGGGTAGAGTGTAGTTGCAGCTGGACCCGCAGCCAATCAGCGAGGAGCAGGCGACAAGACAGGTAGTTTGGCGGTTCGAGGTGGAGCAGGTGTTCCTGGCTGCATACGTTTTGCTCTCTGGCAAACCTTGGAGATGTTGTTGTCGTTGTTGAATATTTCTTCCATATTAGTTTTGTATAGATTTGTAGCGACGTATTTGGAGGGAAGAGCAGGCTCAATCTCTTGAAGGAGATTATTGTCACAGTTGGGTATAAAAAAGTCGTAATTTCAAACTGCGAATACGTGCAGAGAGCCAGAATTTGGCTCCAAAATATGGCTCAGGCCTCGAAATTGGGTTTTGGGATATTTGAAAACTGCAGGGGAGTTTGGAAAATGTACTCATGCCGCTTTCAGTACTTGGCATATGTTGGGTATAAAAAGTCGTAATTTCAAACTGCGAATACGTGCAGAGAGCCAGAATTTGGCTCCAAAATATGGCTCAGGCCTCGAAATTGGGATGTTTGGGATATTTTGAAAACTGCAGGGGGTTGGGAAATATGACCAAACGCCGCTTTCAGTACTTGGCATATGTTGGGTATAAAAAGTCGTAATTTCAAACTGCGAATACGTGCAGAGAGCCAGAATTTGGCTCCAAAATATGGCTCAGGCCTCGAAATTGGGATGTTTGGGATATTTTGAAAACTGCAGGGGGTTTGGGACAAATGTACCAAACGCCGCTTTCAGTACTTGGCATATGTTGGGTATAAAAAGTCGTAATTTCAAACTGCGAATACGTGCAGAGAGCCAGAATTTGGCTCCAAAATATGGCTCAGGCCTCGAAATTGGGATGTTTGGGATATTTTGAAAACTGCAGGGGGTTTGGGACAAATGTGACCAAACGCCGCTTTCAGTACTTGGCATATGTTGGGTATAAAAAGTCGTAATTTCAAACTGCGAATACGTGCAGAGAGCCAGAATTTGGCTCCAAAATATGGCTCAGGCCTCGAAATTGGGATTTGGGATATTTGAAAACTGCAGGGAGTTTGGGAAAATGTGACCAAACGCCGCTTTCAGTACTTGGCATATGTTGGGTATAAAAAGTCGTAATTTCAAACTGCGAATACGTGCAGAGCCAGAATTTGGCTCCAAAATATGGCTCAGGCCTCGAAATTGGGATATTTGGGATATTTTGAAAACTGCAGGGGATTTGGGACAAATGTGACCAAACGCCGCTTTCAGTACTTGGCATATGTTGGGTATAAAAAGTCGTAATTTCAAACTGCGAATACGTGCAGAGAGCCAGAATTTGGCTCCAAAATATGGCTCAGGCCTCGAAATTGGGATGTTTGGGATATTTTGAAAACTGCAGGGGTTTGGGAAAATGTGACCACGCCGCTTTCAGTACTTGGCATATGTTGGGTATAAAAAGTCGTAATTTCAAACTGCGAATACGTGCAGAGAGCCAGAATTTGGCTCCAAAATATGGCTCAGGCCTCGAAATTGGGATGTTTGGGATATTTTGAAAACTGCAGGGGTTTGGGAAATGTGACCAAACGCCGCTTTCAGTACTTGGCATATGTTGGGTATAAAAAGTCGTAATTTCAAACTGCGAATACGTGCAGAGAGCCAGAATTTGGCTCCAAAATATGGCTCAGGCCTCGAAATTGGGATGTTTGGGATATTTTGAAAACTGCAGGGAGGTTTGGGACAAATGTGACCAAACGCCGCTTTCAGTACTTGGCATATGTTGGGTATAAAAAGTCGTAATTTCAAACTGCGAATACGTGCAGAGAGCCAGAATTTGGCTCCAAAATATGGCTCAGGCCTCGAAATTGGGATTTGGGATATTTTGAAAACTGCAGGGGAGTTTGGACAAATGACCACGCCGCTTTCAGTACTTGCATATGTTGGGTATAAAAAGTCGTAATTTCAAACTGCGAATACGTGCATAGAGCCAGAATTTGGCTCCAAAATATGGCTCAGGCCTCGAAATTGGGATGTTTAGGATATTTTGAAAACTGCAGGAGGGTTGGGACAAATGTGACCAAACGCCGCTTTCAGTACTTGGCATATGTTGGGTATAAAAAGTCGTAATTTCAAACTGCGAATACGTGCAGAGAGCCAGAATTTGGCTCCAAAATATGGCTCAGGCCTCGAAATTGGGATGTTTGGGATATTTTGAAAACTGCAGGGGATTTGGGACAAATGTGACCAAATGCCGCTTTCAGTACTTGGCATATGTTGGGTATAAAAAGTCGTAATTTCAAACTGCGAATACGTGCAGAGAGCCAGAATTTGGCTCCAAAATATGGCTCAGGCCTCGAAATTGGGATGTTTGGGATATTTGAAAACTGCAGGGGAGTTTGGCAAAATGTCACCACTGCCGCTTTCAGACTTGGCATATGTTGGGTATAAAAAGTCGTAATTTCAAACTGCGAATACGTGCATAGAGCAGAATTTGGCTCCAAAATACGGCTCAGGCCTCGAAATTGGGATGTTTGGGATATTTTGAAAACTGCAGGGGGTTTGGAAATGTACCAAACGCCGCTTTCAGACTTGGCATATGTTGGGTATAAAAAGTCGTAATTTCAAACTGCGAATACGTGCAAAGAGCAGAATTTGGCTCCAAAATATGGCTCAGGCCTCGAAATTGGGATGTTTGGGATATTTTGAAAACTGCAGGGAGGTTTGGGACAATGTAACCAAACGCCGCTTTCAGTACTTGGCATATGTTGGGTATAAAAAGTCGTAATTTCAAACTGAATACGTGCAGAGAGCCAGAATTTGGCTAAATATGGCTCAGGCCTCGAAATTAGGATGTTTGGATATTTTGAAAACTGCAGGGAGGTTTGGGACAAATGTGACCAACATCGCTTTCAGTACTTGGCATATGTTGGGTATAAAAAGTCGTAATTTCAAACTGCGAATACGTGCAGAGAGCAGAATTTGGCTCCAAATATGGCTCAGGCCTCGAAATTGGGATGTTTGGGATATTTTGAAAACTGCAGGGGGTTTCAAATGTGTCAAACGGCGCTTTCATTACTTGGCATATGTTGGGTATAAAAAGTCGTAATTTCAAACTGAGAATACGTGCAGAGAGCCAGAATTTGGCTCCAAAATATAGGCTCAGGCCTCGAATTGGGATATTTGGGATATTTCCGAAACTGCAGGGGAGTTTGTCCAAAATGTGACTCACTGCCGCTATCAGGACTTGGCATATGTTGGGAATAAAAAGTCGTATTTCAAACTGCGTATACGTGCATAGAGCCAAATTTGGCTCCAAATACGGCTCAGGCCTCGAAAATTGGGATGTTTAGGATATTTTGAAAAACTGCAGGAGGGTTTGGGACAAATGTCACCAAACGCCGCTTTCAGTACTTCGCATATGTTGGGTATAAAAAAGTCGCGTAATTTCAAACTACGAATACGTGCAGAGAGCTAGAATTTGGCTCCAAAATATGGCTCAGGCCTCGAAATTGGGATGTTTGGGATATTTTGAAAACTGCAAGAAGGATTGAGACAAATGTGACCAAACGCCGCTTTCAGTACTTGGTATATGTTGGGTATAAAAAAGTCGTAATTTCAATCTGCGAATACGTGCATAGAGCCAGAATTTGGCTCAAAAATATGGCTCAGGCCTCGAAATTGGGATGTTTGGGATATTTTGAAAACTGCAGGGAAGGTTTGGGACAAATGTCACCAATCGCCGCTTTCAGTACTTGGCATATGTTGGGTATATAAAGTCGTAATTTCAAACGTCGAAATACGTGCAGAGAGCCAGAATTTGGCTCCAAAATATAGCTCAGGCCTCGAAATTGGGATATTTGGGATGTTTCCAAAACTGCAGGGGAGTTTGTGCAAAATGTGACTCACTGCCGCTATCAAGACTTGGCATATGCTGGGTATAAAAAGTCGTAATTTCAAACTGCGTATACGTGCATAGAGCCAGAATTTGGCTCGAAAATACGGCTCAGGCCTCGAAATTGGGATGTTTAGGATATTTTGAAACTGCAGGGAGGTTGGGTCAATGTCACCAAACGCCGCTTTCAGTACTTCGCATATGTTGGGTATAAAAAAGTCGTAATTTAAAACTGCGAATACGTGCAGAGAGCCAGAATTTGGCTCCAAAATATGGCTCAGGCCTCGAAATTGGAATATTTCGGATATTTTGAAAGCTGCAGGGGAGTTTGTGCAAAATATGACTCACTGCCGCTTTCAGTACTTGGCTATGTTGGGTATAAAAAGTCGTAATTTCAAACTGCGAATACGTGCAGAGAGCCAGAATTTGGCTCGAAAGTATGGCTCAGGCCTCAAAATTGAGATGTTTGGGATATTTTGAAAACTGTAGTGGGGATTGGGACAAATGTGACCAACCGCCGCTTTCAGAACTTGGCATATGTTGGGTATAAAAAAGTGATGTGGAAAGCATGGGGGATTTTTTTTATATTGCAGAATGGTGACTGGGGCTAGTGCGTGATGCTTTCCTACTAATCCAGACCCACTCAGATGCACCTGCTATATTTAGATCAACAACACTGCTGATCTATGATTCATCCAGTGTCTAATGTCACTTAGTGGAGAGATTTAGCAAGAGGTCAGCAGCAGATCAACTTTTTCTAAATACCATGTTGGCGATCACAGCAAACAATGAGGGTGAAAAAAAGTTCATTTGCTGAGAGATTGTAATTCAGTAGAACTCCATTCACACTGACTGATGCCAAAATCTAGTACATCCATATCAGCCTGGATAGCTCCAGGGAGCCTCTGGCTCTCGCCATGTAAATGATGTTTCATTACATTCATTTTTTTTTTACCCTGTCTGTAAGACATCGTTTTCTACAGATAAAATAATAACTATTTGGTATTTTTGAACATCATTCTCATAAATTTCTGCTCTGTTTAATTGAAGCCTTTTTATTTCTGCCATCCAACTATTATGAAGCTAAATGAGCTACGTAACAGCAATCCACGATTAGCAGAACTCACTACCAAACAGGTCAGTAGGAGGGATGAAGTTTGATGCAAATGACAGATAAGGACACACTTTAAAAGGATTCAGTATAAGTAGACAAATAAACGCACAATTTAACAGGAGCATCTCTAAGCAGTAGCGTATATACTAAGCCTACAAACATAGGATTATGCCTAAACAGTAGGAGTGAGTGCTTCCAAAGACACAAAGCCAGTGTTCTAAACACTTATATTCGTCGAGCCCTTACCCACTGCTCAGAATGGAGCAACGTGAGTACGGAGTTTGAAAGTTAACTGAAGTGTTCGTGAACAATGGATATAGCAACAAAGAAATAAACGCGACAGAAGATACCTGGTTGATACCTGGTACCTGGTTGATGGGGTTCTGGGAGTTCTTCTACTCCCCAAGCCCGGCCCGAGGCCAGGCTCGACTTGTGAGAGTTTGGTCCACCAGGCTGTTGCTTGGAGCGGCCCGTAGGCCCACATACCCACCACAGCCCGGTTGGTCCGGCACTCCTTGGAGGAATAAATTTAGTTTCCTCTTGAAAATGTCCACGGTTGTTCCGGCAATATTTCTTATGCTTGCTGGGAGGACGTTGAACAACCGCGGACATGATGACACCTGGACCAGGTACAATCCTGAACCTAGAACAGAAACCACAACACCTCCAATAATATTATATTACAAATCGGATTTGGAAGGAAGGATTGGGCTACAGGAAGGATTGGTCAACAAGAAGGATTGGGCTACAGGAAAGATTGGGCTACAGGAAGGATTGAGCTACAGGAAGGATTGGTCTACAGGAAGGATTGGGCTACAAGAAGGATTGGGCTACAGGAAAGATTGGGCTACAGGAAGGATTGAGCTTCATCTCCAAATGTATATTTGCCAGATAATTTGGCACTAAAAACAAAACGCATATATTATTGTTTAGACTAAATCCGCTACTCATTACTTTCCTGAAGTTGTCGTATATACACTACAAAATCTGCGTGTAAATCACAAGACAATTAACACGTGATGAAAATGTGACGATAGTGTCAGACCACGAAGGAAGAATTGAAACAGGAATTTCCTTAAGTATTTTCGTATTTAATAATACATCTTCAGAAGGGTGTTTCAATTCTTCCTTCGAGGTCTGACACAGTCACTACAGAACATGAATGTATTTCAAATCAAATCAAATGTTTATTTAGGTAAGGTACATACATACAAGAGATTTTACAAAGAGTGATGGATTTATAGATAGGGCTAGTACATACAATGCCTAAAGCCACTATTACGCAAAGCGTTTCGGGCATGAAACGTTGCAACAATGAATAATGAGAGCAATTATTATATGGATGGCGTAATAACAGGGGAACATTAGCGCCTCTGGTGGTCAGATGCTTAACTGTATTAGAGGTTGACAGTTTAGATATTATAGTGAAGTAAGGGTGAGTGGCGCGTCTGGGAGTCCCACTTCTTAACGTGTGGCTCAGTTGTCGACCAGCCGCCGCCTGGCAAGGGTCACGTTGATTACCAGTGTGCAAAAAATAAATGTGTTACAGATATCATTAATCAATCATAATAAAGAAAGCATTGTTCGAGGTGTGTACTTCATGTTGTTATTCGTTATTATTTTGTATATTTTATGTATTTAGACAAAATATAGAGGAGATTGTCAGGTGGCAGCCATAGGTGTTCCCGCTAGTTAAGTCATTAGGGCGCTTGTGGTGGCCTTAATAGCCATGCCAGTAGTTAGCCAGCAATCTTAAGGTTATCTTGAGATGATTTCGGGGCTTAGCGTCCCCGCGGCCCGGTCCTCGACCAGGCCTTCTTTTCTTACACATCCCCAGGAAGCAGCCCATAGCAGCTGTCTAACTCCCAGGTACTTATTTACTGATAGGTAAACAGGGTCATCTGGGTGAAAGAAAGTGCCCATTTGTTTCAGTCTACACCGGGGATCGAACCCGGAACCTCAGGATTACGAATCCGAAGCGCTGTCCACTCGGCTGTCAGGCCCCTTAAAACAACCCAAAGAGAAATCTTCGACATATTTTGATGAAAATCTGAATGAAACGAGAAATTTTGGCCACAGATTGTGTGACGATGGTGGGGGGGGGGGATTGAGGGGGTGCAGGTTAGTACGATGAGCATGATTCAGGATGATGGAAGGAGAAGGGCTCCTATGATGAATTGACCTAAGGGCCACCATCTACAGTGGCCTCGACGGGGACAGGATGGCGGCACCTTGTCAAAGGTCAGCCTTCCTACTCCCTCCACCCTTATTTTATTGAGGATTTGTCTTGTGTATATTGTGAACAAGAGGAATGACTCTGCATTTACGACTTGAGTGGTTAAGCGGGTTCATGGGTTAATCCCCCTATGGGGGAAACAACACATCTATTTTCTGTGTTACATTGTGGCTTGTTGAGCTTGAAGCTGTTGTCCAGCCTGTCTGTGTCAAATATGACATTTTAGAGAAGTGGTCTGTATTAATAGCCTCCAATTTGGTCAGTATTATAATTTTTTTTTTTAATTTGTAATACTGACAAAGTTGGAGGTTATAAATACAAAGCACTTCTCTAAAAGACTTTACAAAGTATAAAGCAATGCATTAAAATAGTATTACAAAGGCCTCGGCTGTTATTCATTTATTTATATATCTATAAGAAGTTACATTGGGTTTCTGAGAGTACATGGCATGATGTGTTTACATTCTTGTAAAGCCACTAGTACGCATAGCGCTTCGGGCAGGGCCTTAATCTAACAGATAATATTAAGTAGGTAATTTCTAGCAAAATTTATAGGCTAATCTATCAAAATCTATAACAATTTAAACATTTATAGTGTTAGTCCTTCAAAGATTCGTGGTAGTGACAGTTGAACAAGTTCTGGCATGATTGTTGTTGCTGTCTTGAACTTTCTCCAAAGCGGAAAATCATTGATGTGTTTTTGAAGTGAAGTTTCCATATTAGGACACAGTAGGCCAGATGGGACCACAACAGAGACTCGTACAGTTCAATATTCAATGTTGTTCGTTTAAGTCAATGATTCGTTTAACTATTCTTAAGGATTGTTTTCATATTAACTGTGAGTCCCAGATGTTCAATGGCTGGTACATCATAACTCCTAGGTAATATTGACTTAAATTTACCAGAGGGCCACCATTTCTCCATAGTGCCCTCTACGGCAACAGGAAGCCGGCGGCTTGTCAAAGGTTCCCCTACGGTTCCTGAGGAGTTTGTCTATCTGTATTTTAAGGGCGCAAACTGCTGCATTATGACATTAAAGGTAGTTTGATAATATGCACGACGTGTCTTGTAGCTAAGGTAATGGTGACTTGTAATGTTTAGCAACAAGTCGCCCTAGATTGTTTAGTGTGTTGACGACGACATTTCGATCCTGGACCATTCTCAAGTCGACTTGTGAATGGTCCAGGACGGACCGAAACGTCGTCATCCCTTCACCTGCTAGTGTGTGGTCTGGTCAAACTACTTCAGCCACGTTATTGTGACTCATCGCCTGCACTTAGTATGTTAACGACTGGGGCGATGGAGTGGTCATATCAGGATGGCAATTGTGCAAATAAGTGTGGAAGATAATTGTTTCCATCTTGTTTACTCTGCGATATGAAATGGTTTCACCTGTAAATGGTAATTTTTAACAATGTAATCACTAGGCTTCTAACGTTGGTTTGGTGCTCAGAGACCATATTCTGTACTTAAGAGGTTTTAAGCATGTTATTAATATAATTTAGGCCAATAAACAGCTAAATAAATTAATAATACACAGTACGTTTATCTAAGGTTAGCAAAAGGTTTGTTTTTAGTGGAAGACCCTAATAAGATAATGTGTTTCTATGTAACTTTAAAAGAACATTGATGCTTAACCATAGCCTCATGAGTCAGAGACAAAAATGTACTCCGTTAGGCTATTGCAGTCTTATCAGTCTTGCCTACTCGCTATTGTTGATACAATCTGTTATTAATCTCCATTGCAATTACACCTTTTCCAGTGATTGGTTCCAGTGTTCTTGAAATTCATAATTGTATTTTCCTACTCGATTGTATTTGAAATAAACTTTATACTTACCCTGGTGCTACATAGCCTTCCCGGTTGGTGCATTCTTTTGATAATTACTTACTTATACTTGCCCTAAATATATGTAAAAAATATTTTTTCAGGAGTGTGGCCCGTGTGGACAAGTGTTGGATCAGAGGAGTCAAGGTAAAGTGCTTATTTAACAACTAGTTCTGGGGAGGAGCGGGTGGAACTAGATGGACGTAGTCAACTTCACATTCTTGTTACACTAACACTGGTTTGTGCCTCGGAGAGGCTGCAGGATCCAGTAAGTTCAGTAGAACTTCGGTTTCAACTCCTTTTGACCATGTCGTAGCTCAGTCGATTACGGCAGCGTCTGGGATGCTCTCGGACGCAGGTTCGAATCCTCGTCCCGGCCCTTGTGGATTTGTACACTCTTGTTAGCAGGCTGAGAGCTTTTCTTTCCCATAGATTTATTTAAGAAGAGTTAGCAATAAGTCGGCTGGGTTTATTAACGTATTGTTTTTAGGCCCCATTTACATTATGCCGTTCAGTTTTGGTCGCCATACTAAAGAATGGACATAATTCACTAGAACACGTCAGTTAGGATGACAAAGTTAATCCCGCAAATTAGAAAGCTTCCGTATGAAGAGATGTTGGAAAAACCTTAACGTGACATGATTGAAGTGTACAAGTAGATGAATGGGCATAACAAGGAGCTATTGATAAGGCTTTAAATGAAGATAAGTTTAGATTTAGGAAATACCTGGGTAAATACTGGTTTGGTAACTGGGTTGTGGATTTGCGGAACAAATTACTGGATCATGTGCAGACGACGAGTCACAATAATACCTGCGTTCACAGTTCATCCTCGTCGCCAATGTGGTGTTTGTGTGTTACTGAGGAAGTCTTGGTTGTAGGGTTGATGTAAAGTCATGACTTGGTTACTGACTTTAATACTTAATATGATTACATGACTAGTAGCTACCAAGCTTGGCGGGCGTCCTGTACGCTCTCTTGTTTACCTCCCCTCTCTGGCGTCCCAGCCGCCGCACATAGAAAACGGATGGTACCATTTTCTGTGAACATGACAAGCCCAGGCGAGGTGTGGAAAGAAAGTCCAGCCAGGGGCGTTCAATCTGTGCGCCAAGATGGCCGACCTTCGGGCGGGAATCTCCTCCACAACCAAATCTTTTATTGAGGAGTTGTTGCCAACCTACTTTTATCTGGCATGTATTATGCCAGTTTTCGCCTCGCATAATTTTTTCTCATTTGGAAATACAATATTATCTTCACTATAATTACTACTATAGTGTGTCATTTCTGCTCACACTCATCTCTAAATAAAATGATTACAAATATTTCCAAAGACATAAACTGCCTCATCCAGCCGCCTCTTCCCTCATTCCAAATCCAAAAACCCTCCAACTCCAACTCCAAGAGGAATTTCAAACTGCGAATACGTGCAGAGAACCAGAATTTGGCTCCAAAATATGGCTCAGGCCTCGAAATTGAGATGTTTGGGATATTTTGAAAACTGCAGGGGAGTTTGTGCAAAATGTGACACACTGCCGCTTTCAGGACTTGGCATATGTTGTGTATAAAAAGTCGTAATTTCAAACTGCGAATAAGTGCAGAGAGCCAGAATTTGGCTCCAAAGTATGGCTCAGGCGTCGAATTTGGATATTTGGGATATTTTGAAACCTGCAGGGGGGGTGGGGTTTGGGACAAATTTGACCAAACGCCGCTTTCAGTACTTGGTATATGTTGGGTATAAAAAAGTCGTAATTTCAAACTGCGAATACGTGCAGAGAGCCAGAATTTGGCTCCAAAATAAGTATCAGGCCTTAAAATTGGGATATTTGGGATATTTCGAAAACTGCAGGGGAGTTTGTGCGAAATGTGATTCACTGCCGCTTTCAGGACTTTGCATATGTTGGGTATAAAAAGTCGTAATTTCACACTGCGAATACGTGCAGAGAGCCAGAATTTGGCTCCAAAATAAGTATCAGGCCTTAAAATTGGGATATTTGGGATATTTCGAAACTGCAGGGGAGTTTGCGCAAAATGTGACACACTGCCACTTTCAGTACTTGGTATATGTTGGGTATAAAAAAGTCGTAATTTCAAACTGCGAATACGTGCAGAGAGCCAGAATTTGGCTCCAAAATAAGTATCAGGCCTTAAAATTGGGATATTTGGGATATTTCGAAAACTGCAGGGGAGTTTGCGCATAATGTGACTCACTGCCACTTTCAGTACTTGGCAAATGTTGGGTATAAAACGTCGTAATATCAAACTGTGAATTCGTGCAGAGAGCCAAACGTTGGCTCCAAAATATGGCTCAGGTCTCGATATTGAGATGTTTGGGATATTTTGAAAACTGCAGGGAGGTTTAGGACAAATGTGACCAAACGCCGCTTTCCGTACTTGGCATATGTTGGGTATAAAAAAGTCGCAATTTCAAACTGCGAATACGTGCAGAGAGCAAGAATTTGGCTCCAAAACATGGCTCAGGCCTCGAAATTGGGATATTTGGGATATTTTGAAAACTGCAGGGGAGTTTGTGCAAAATGTGACTTACTGCTGCTTTCAGTTCTTGGCATATGTTGGGTATAAAAAGTCGTTATTTCAAACTGCGAATACGTGCATAGAGCCAGAATTTGGCTCCAAAATAGTGCTCAGTCCTCGAAATTGGGATGTTTGGGATATTTTGAAAACCTCAGTGGGCTTTGGGACAAATATGACCAAACACCGCTTTCAGAACTTGGCATATATTGGGTATAAAAAGTCGAAATTTCAAACTGCGAATACGTGCAGAGAGCCAGAACTTGGCTCCGAAATATAGCTCAGGCCTGAAAATTGGAATATTTGGGATATTTCGAAAACTGCAGGGGAGTTTGTGCGAAATGTGAATCACTGCCGCTTTCAGGACTTGGCATATGTTGGGTATAAAAAAGTCGTAATTTCAAACTGCGAATACGTGCAGGGAGCCAGAATTTGGCTCCAAAATATGGCTCAGGCATCGAAATTGGGATATTCGTAATTTCAAACTGCGAATATGTGTAGAGAGCCAAAATTTGGCTCCAAAATATAGCTCATGCCTCGAAATTGTGATGTTTGGGATATTTTGAAAACTGCAGGGGAGTTTGTGCAAAATGTGACTTACTGCCGCTTTCAGGACTTGGCATATGTTGGAAAAAAAGTCGTAATTTCAAACTTCGAATACATGCAGAGAGCCAGAATTAGGCTCCAAAATACGGCTCAGGCCTCAAAATTGGGATGTTTGGAATATTTTGAAAACTGCAGGGGGGGTTTGGGACAAATGTGACCAAACTCCGCGTTCAGTACTTGGCATATGTTGGGTATAAAAAAGTCGTAATTTCAAACTGCGAATACGTGCAGAGAGCCAGAATTTGGCTCCAAAATATGGCTCAGGCCTCAAAATTGGGATGTTTGGGATATTTTGAAAACTGCAGGGGGGGTTTTGGACAAATGTGACCAAACGCCGCGATCTGTACTTGGCATATGTTGGGAATAAAAAAGTCGTAATTTCAAACTGCGAATATGTGCAGAGAGCCAGAATTTGGCTCCAAAATATGGCTCAGGCCTCGAAATTGGGATGTTTGGGATATTTTGAAAAATGCCGGGTGGATTGAGACAAATGTGACCAATTGCCGCTTTCAGTACTTGGCATATGTTGGGTATAAAAAAGTGGTAATTTCAAACTGCGAATATGTGCAGAGAGCCAGAATTTGGCTCCAAAATATGGCTCAGGACTCGAAATTGGGATTTTTGGGATATTTTGAAAACTGCAGGGAGGTTTGGGACAAATTTGACCAAATGCCACTTTCAGTACTTGGCATATGTTGGGTATAAAAAGTCGTAATTTCAAACTTCGAATACGTGCAGAGAGCCAGAATTTGGCTCCAAAATATGGCTCAGGCCTCGAAATTGGGATATTTGGGATATTTCGAAAACTGCAGGGGAGTTTGTGCGAAATGTGACTCACTGCCGCTTTCAGTACTTGGCATATTTTGGGTATAAAAATCGTAATATCAAACTGCGAATACGTTCAGAGAGCCAGAATTTAGCTCCAAAACATGGCTCAGGCCTCGATATTGTGATGTTTGGGATATTTTGAAAACTGCAGGGAGGTTATGGACAAATGTAACCAAACGCCGCTTTCAGTACTTGGCATATGTTGGGTATAAAAAAATCTTATTTTCAAACTGCGAATACGTGCAGAGAGCCAGAATTTGGCTCCAAAATATAGCTCAGGCCTCAAAATTAGGATATTTGAGATATTTCGAAAACTGCAGGGGAGCTTGTGCGAAATGTGACTCACTGCCGCTTTCAGTACTTGGCATATGTTGGGTATAAAATGCCGTAATTTCAAACCGCGAATACGTGCATAGGGCCAGAATTTGGCTCCAAAATATGGCTCAGGCCTCGAAATTGGGATGTTTGGAATATTTTGAAAACTGCAGGGGGGGTTTTGGACAAATATGACCAAACGCCGCGTTCAGTACTTGGCATATGTTGGGTATAAATAAGTCGTAATTTCAAACTGCGAATACGTGCAGAGAGCCAGAATTAGGCTCCAAAATACGGCTCAGGCCTCGAAATTGGGATGCTTGGGATATTTTGAAAACTGCAGGGGGGTTTTGGACAAATGTTTCCAAATGCCACTTTCAGTACTTGGCATATGTTGGGTATAAAAAGTCGTAATTTCAAACTTCGAATACGCGCAGAGAGCCAGAATTTGGCTCCAAAATATAGCTCAGGCCTCAAAATTGGGATGTTTGGGATATTTTGAAAACTGCAGGGGGGGTTTTGGATAAATGTGACCAAACGCCGCGTTCAGTACTTGGCATAAGTTGGGTATAAAAAGTCGTAATTTCAAACTTCGAATACGTGCAGAGAGCCAGAATTTGGCTCCAAAATATAGCTCAGGCCTCGAAATTGGGATGTTTGGGATATTTTGAAAACTGCAGGGAGGTTTGGGACAAATTTGACCAAATGCCACTTTCAGTACTTGGCATAAGTTGGGTATAAAAAGTCGTAATTTCAAACTTTGAATACGCGCAGAGAGCCAAAATTTGGCTCCAAAATATTGCTCAGGCCTCTAAATTGGGATATTTGAGATATTTCGAAAACTGCAGGGGAGCTTGTGCGAAATGTGACTCACTGCCACTTTCAGGACTTGGCATATGTTGGGTATAAAATGCCGTAATTTCAAACCGCGAATACGTGCATAGAGCCAGAATTTGGCTCCAAAATATGGGTCAGGCCTCGAAATTGGGATGTTTGGGATATTTTGAAAACTGCAGGGGGGGTTTTGGACAAATGTGACCAAACGCCGCGTTCAGTACTTGGCATATGTTGGGTATAAAAAAGTTGTAATTTCAAACTGCGAATACGTGCAGAGAGCCAGAATTTGGCTCCAAAATACGGCTCAGGCCTCGAAATTGGGATATTTGGGATATTTCGAAAACTGCAATGGAGTTTGTGCAAAATTTGACTCACTGCCGCTTTCAGTACTTGGCATATGTTGGGTATAAAAATCGTAATATCAAACTGCGATTACGTGCAGAGAGCTAGAACTTGGCTCCAAAATATGGCTCAGGCCTCGATATTGTGATGTTTGGGATATTTTGAAAACTGCTGGGAGGTTTGGGACAAATATAACCAAACGCCGCTTTCAACACTTGGCATATGTTGGGTATAAAAAATTCGTAATTTCATACTGCGAATACGTGCATAGAGCCAGAATTTGGCTCCAAAATATTGCTCAGTCCTCGAAATTGGGTAGTTTGGGATATTTTGAAAACTGCAGGGGGGTTTGGGACAAATATGACCAAACGCTGCTTACAGAACTTGGCATATGTTGGGTATAAAAAGTCGTTATTTCAAACTGCGAATACGTGCAGAGAGCCAAAATTTGGCTCCAAAATATGGCTCATGCCTCGAAATTGGGATATTTGGGATATTTCGAAAACTGCAATAGAGTTTGTGCAAAATGTGACTCACTGCCGCTTTCAGGACTTAGCATATGTTGGGTATAAAATGTCGTAATTTCAAACCACGAATACGTGCATGGAGCAAGAATTTGGCTCCAAAATATGGCTAAGGCCTCGAAATTGGGATGTTTGGGATATTTTGAAAACTGCAGGGGGGTTTGGGACAGATGTAACCAAACGCCGCTTTCATTACTTGGCATATGTTGGGTATAAAATAGTCGTAATTTCAAACGGCGAATACGTGCAGAAAGCCAGAATTTGGCTCCAAAATATAGCTCAGGCCTCGAAATTGGGATATTTGGGATATTTCGAAAACTGCAGGGGAGTTTGTCCAAAATGTGACTCACTGCCGCTATCAGGACTTGGCATATGTTGGGAATAAAAAGTCGTTATTTCAAACTGCGTATACGTGCATAGAGCCAAAATTTGGCTCCAAAATACGGCTCAGGCCTCTAAATTGGGATGTTTAGGATATTTTGAAAACTGCAGTGGGGTTTGGGACAAATGTCACCAAACGCCGCTTTCAGTAATTCGCATATGTTGGGTATAAAAAAGTCGTAATTTCAAACTGAGAATACGTGCAGAGAGCCAGAATTTGGCTCCAAAATATGGCTCAGGCCTCGAAATTGGGATGTTTGGGATATTTTGAAAACTGCAGGGGGGTTTGGGATATATGTGACCAAACGCCGCTTTCATTACTAGGCACATGTTGGCTATAAAAAAGTCGTAATTTCAAACGGCGAATACGTGCGTAGAGCCAGAATTTGGCTCCAAAATATAGCTCAGGCCTCGAAATTGGGATATTTGGGATGTTTCCAAAACTGCAGGGGAGTTTGTGCAAAATGTGACTCACTGCCGCTATCAGGACTTGGCATATGCTGGGTATAAAAAGTCGTAATTTCAAACTGCGTATACGTGCATAGAGCCAGAATTTGGCTCCAAAATACGGCTCAGGCCTCGAAATTGGGATGTTTAGGATATTTGGAAAACTGCAGGAGGGTATGGGACAAATGTCACCAAACGCCGCTTTCAGTAATTGGCATATGTCAACCCGTTCTCGCAAATTCGTAAAGTCAATATTGACTTATCAACTACGTGCATAGGTGATATACTAAACATAATAGATACCCCTAAAAAGATTCATAGAAAGCACCGACCTTACCTAACCTTGTTAGTATCTTAAGATAAGCATCTTATTGCTTCGTAATTACAATTATTACTTAACCTATACCTATTATAGGTTAGGTAATAATTGTAATTACGAAGCAATAAGATGCTTATCTTAAGATACTAACAAGGTTAGGTAAGGTCGGTGTTTTCTAGGAATCTTTTTAAGGGTATCTATTATGTTAAGTATGTCACCTATGCACATATTTAATAAGTCAATATTGACTTATTAAATTTGCGAGAACGGGTTGCATATGTTGGGTATAAAAAATTCGCAATTTCAAACTACGAATACGTGCAGAGAGCCAGAATTTGGCTCCAAAATATGGCTCAGGCCTCGAAATTGGGATGTTTGGGATATTTTGAAAACTGCAGGGAGGTTTGGGACAAATGTGACCAAATGCCGCTTTCAGTACTTGGTATATGTTGGGTATAAAAAGTCGTAATTTCAAACTGCGAATACGTGCAGAGAGCCAGAATTTGGCTCCAAAATATGGCTCAGGCCTCTAAATTGGGTTTTGGGATATTTCGAAAACTGCAGGGGAGTTTGTGCAAATGTCACTCACTGCCGCTTTCAGGACTTGGCATATGTTGGGTATAAAAAGTCGTAATTTCAAACTGCGAATACGTGCATAGAGCCAGAATTTGGCTCCAAAATACGGCTCAGGCCTCGAAATTGGGATGTTTGGGATATTTTGAAAACTGCAGGGGGTTTTGGAAAATATCCAAACGCCGCTTTCAGACTTGGCATATGTTGGGTATAAAAAGTCGTAATTTCAAACTGCGAATACGTGCAAGAGCCAGAATTTGGCTCCAAAATATGGCTCAGGCCTCGAAATTGGGATGTTTGGGATATTTTGAAAACTGCAGGGAGGTTTGGGACAATGTACCAAACGCCGCTTTCAGTACTTGGCATATGTTGGGTATAAAAAGTCGTAATTTCAAACTGGAATACGTGCAGAGAGCCAGAATTTGGCTCCAAATATGGCTCAGGCCTCGAAATTGGATTTTGGGATATTTTGAAAAAAACTGCAGGAGGTTTGGACAAATGTGACCAATCACGCTTTCAGTACTTGGATATGTTGGGTATAAAAGTCGTAATTTCAAACTGCGAATACGTGCAGAGAGCGAATTTGGCTCCAAAATATGGCTCAGGCCTCGAAATTGGGATGTTTGGGATATTTTGAAAACTGCAGGGGTTTGGACAATGTGTCCAAACGCCGCTTTCAGTACTTGGCATATGTTGGGTATAAAAAGTCGTAATTTCAAACTGCGAATACGTGCAGAGAGCCAGAATTTGGCTCCAAAATATGGCTCAGGCCTCGAAATTGGGATGTTTGGGATATTTTGAAAACTGCAGGGGAGTTTGTCAAATGTACCACGCCGCTTTCAGTACTTGGCATATGTTGGGTATAAAAAGTCGTAATTTCAAACTGCGATACGTGCATAGAGCCAGAATTTGGCTCCAAAATACGGCTCAGGCCTCGAAATTGGGATGTTTGGGATATTTTGAAAACTGCAGGGAGGTTTGGGCAAATGTGACCAAACGCCGCTTTCAGTACTTGGCATATGTTGGGTATAAAAAGTCGTAATTTCAAACTGCGAATACGTGCAGAGAGCGAGAATTTGGCTCCAAATGGCTCAGGCCTCGAAATTGGGATGTTTGGGATATTTTGAAAACTGCAGGGGGTTTGGGACAAATGTCCAAACGCCGCTTTCAGTACTTGCATATGTTGGGTATAAAAAAGTCGTAATTTCAAACTGAATACGTGCAGAGAGCCAGAATTTGGCTCCAAAATATAGCTCAGGCCTCGAAATTGGGATATTTGGGATGTTTCCAAAACTGCAGGGGAGTTTGTGCAAAATGTGACTCACTGCCGCTATCAGACTTGGCATATGCTGGGTATAAAAAGTCGTAATTTCAAACTGCGTATACGTGCATAGAGCCAGAATTTGGCTCGAAAATACGGCTCAGGCCTCGAAATTGGGATGTTTAGGATATTTTGAAAACTGCAGGGAGGTTTGGGTCAAATGTCACCAAACGCCGCTTTCAGTACTCGCATATGTTGGGTATAAAAAGTCGTAATTTAAAACTGCGAATACGTGCAGAGAGCCAGAATTTGGCTCCAAAATATGGCTCAGGCCTCGAAATTGGAATATTTCGGATATTTTGAAAGCTGCAGGGGAGTTTGTGCAAAATGACTCACTGCCGCTTCAGACTTGGCATATGTTTGGTATAAAAAAGTCGTAATTTAAAACTGCGAATACGTGCAGAGAGCCAGAATTTGGCTCGAAAATATGGCTCAGGCCTCAAAATTGAGATGTTTGGGATATTTTGAAAACTGTAGTGGGGATTGGGACAAATGTGACCAAACGCCGCTTTCAGAACTTGGCATATGTTGGGTATAAAAAAGTGATGTGGAAAGCATGGGGGATTTTTTTTATATTGCAGAATGGTGACTGGGGCTAGTGCGTGATGCTTTCCTACTAATCCAGACCCACTCAGATGCACCTGCTATATTTAGATCAACAACACTGCTGATCTATGATTCATCCAGTGTCTAATGTCACTTAGTGGAGAGATTTAGCAAGAGGTCAGCAGCAGATCAACTTTTTCTAAATACCATGTTGGCGATCACAGCAAACAATGAGGGTGAAAAAAAGTTCATTTGCTGAGAGATTGTAATTCAGTAGAACTCCATTCACACTGACTGATGCCAAAATCTAGTACATCCATATCAGCCTGGATAGCTCCAGGGCCTCTGGCTCTCGCCAAGTAAATGATGTTTCATTACATTCATTTTTTTTTTACCCTGTCTGTAAGACATCGTTTTCTACAGATAAAATAATAACTATTTGGTATTTTTGAACATCATTCTCATAAATTTCTGCTCTGTTTAATTGAAGCCTTTTTATTTCTGCCATCCAACTATTATGAAGCTAAATGAGCTACGTAACAGCAATCCACGATTAGCAGAACTCACTACCAAACAGGTTAGGAGGGATGAAGTTTGATGCAAATGACAGATAAGGACACACTTTAAAAGGATTCAGTATAAGTAGAAAATAAACACACAATTTAACAGGAGCATCTCTAAGCAGTAGCGTATATACTAAGCCTACAAACATAGGATTATGCCTAAACAGTAGGAGTGAGTGCTCCCAAAGACACAAAGCCAGTGTTCTAAACACTTATATTCGTCGAGCCCTTACCCACTGCTCAGAATGGAGCAACGTCAGTAGGGAGTTTGAAAGTTAACTGAAGTGTTGGTGAACAATGGATATAGCAACAAAGAAATAAACGCAACATAAGATGACACCTGGACCAGGTACAATCCTGAACCTAGAACAGAAACCACAACACCTCCAATAATATTATAATACAAATCAGATTTGGAAGGAAGGATTGGGCTACAGGAAGGATTGGGCTACAGGAAGGATTGGTCTACAAGAAGGATTGGGCTACAGGAAAGATTGGGCTACAGGAAGGATTGAGCTACAGGAAGGATTGGTCTACAGGAAGGATTGGGCTACAAGAAGGATTGGGCTACAGGAAAGATTGGGCTACAGGAAGGATTGAGCTACATCTCCAAATGTATATTTGCCAGATAATTTGGCACTAAAAACAAAGAGCATATATTATTGTTTAGACTAAATCCGCTACTCATTACTTTCCTGAAGTTGTCGTATATACACTACAAAATCTGCGTGTAAATCACAAGACAATTAACACGTGATGAAAATGGTGACGACAGTGTCAGACCACGAAGGAAGAATTGAAACAGGAATTTCCTTAAGTATTTTCGTAATTAATAATACATCTAAAGAAGGGTGTTTCAATTCTTCCTTCGAGGTCTGACATTGTCACTACAGTGTTGAATGTATTTAAACGTTGCAACAATGAATAATGAGAACAATCATTATATGGATGGCGTAATAACAGGGGAGCATTAGCCCCTCTGGTGGTCAGATGCTTAACTGTATTAGAGGTTGACAGTTTAGATATTATAGTGAAGTAAGGGTGAGTGGCGCGTCTGGGAGTCCCGCTTCTTAACGTGTGGCTCATTTGTCGACCAGCCGCCGCCTGGCAAGTGTCACGTTGATTACCAGTGAGCAAAAAAAAATGTGTTACAGATATCATTACTCAATCATAATATAGAAAGAATTGTTCGGGGTGTGTACTTCATGTTGTTATTCGTTATTATTTTGTATATTTTATGTATTTAGACAAAATATAGAGGAGATTGTCAGGTGGCAGCCATAGGTGTACCCGCTAGTTAAGTCATTAGGGCGCTTGTGGTGGCCTTAATAGCCATGCCAGTAGCTAGCCAGCAATCTTAAGGTTATCTTGAGATGATTTCAGGGCTTAGCATCCCCCGCGGCCCTGTCCTCGACCAGGCCTTCTTTTTCTTACACATCCCCAGGAAACAGCCCATAGCAGCTGTCTAACTCCCAGGTACTTATTTACTGATAGGTATACAGGGTCATCAGGGTGAAAGAAAGTGTCCATTTGTTTCAGCCTCCACCGGGGATCGACCCCGGAACCTCAGGATTACGAATCCGGAGCACTCTCCACTCGGCTGTCAGGCCCCTTAAAACAACCCAAAGAGAAATCTTCTACATATTTTGATGAAAATCTGAATGAAACGAGAAATGTTGGCCACAGATTGTGTGAAGATGGTGGGGGGGGGGGGATTGAGGGGGTGCAGGTTAGTACGATGAGCATGATTCAGAATGATGGAAGGAGAAGGGCTCCTATGATGAATTGACCTAAGGGCCACCATCTACAGTGGCCTCGACGGGGACAGGACGGCGGCACCTTGTCAAAGGTCAGCCTTCCTACTCCCTCCACCCTTATTTTATTGAGGATTTGTCTTGTGTATATTGTGAACAAGAGGAATGACTCGGCATTTACGACTTGAGTGGTTAAGCGGGTTCATGGGTTAATAATCCTATGGGGGAAACAACACATCTATTTTCTGTGTTACATTGTGGCTTGTTGAGCTTGAAGCTGTTGTCCAGCCTGTGTCAAATATGATATTTTAGAGAAGTGGTCTGTATTAATGACCTCCAACTTGGTCAGTATTACAAAGGCCTCGGCTGTTATTTATTTATTTATATAACTACAAGTTATATTGGGTTTCTGATCAACCCGTCCTCTTAAAACTAACGTCACTTTTGGCTGGTATGCGCGGCACTATGGCCAAATTTGGACGTAATTTGAAATGAAATCGACTCACAAAAGTGACGCACGGTTCCGTTTTCTGTTTGAGTCGTCCGGCTTACTCGGCCAGCTTAGAAGAGGATTCTTTCCATTAACATTTTTCATAACGTTTTGAAACTTTATGAGAATTTCCTGCCCACCTAACCTACCAGAGGACCCTTAACTTATTGTTGTTGAAAAAAAGCCCAAATTTATTTTCATTTTGTTTTCATTTCCAAATTACGTCCATATTCGGCCTTACGGGTAAACGGCCAAAAGCGACGCTATTTTTAAGAGGACAGGTGACAAGGAGTACATAGCCCTGTGTGTTTACATTCTTGTAAAGCCACTAGTACGCATAGCACTTCGGCCAGGTCCTTAATTTAACAGATAATATTAAGTAGGTAATTTCTAGGAAAATTTATAGGCTAATCTATCTAAATCTATAACAATTTAAACTTTTATAGTGTTAGTCCTTCAAAGATTCGTGGTAGTGACAGTTGAACAAGTTCTGGCATGATTGTTGTTGCTGTCTTGAACTTTCTCCAAAGCTGAAAATCATTGATGTGTTTTTGAAGTGAGGTTTCCATATTAGGACACAGTAGGCCAGATGGGACCACAACAGAGACTCGTACAGTTGAATATTCAACGTTGTTCGTTTCAGTCAAAGATTCGTTTAACTATTCTTAAGGATTGTTTTCATATTAACTGTGAGTCCCAGATGTTCAATGGCTGGTACATCATAACTCCTAGGTAATATTGACTTAAATTTACCAGAGGGCCACCATTTCTCCATAGTGCCCTCTACGGCAACAGGAAGCCGGCGGCTTGTCAAAGGTTCCCCTATGGTTCCTGAGAATTTTGTCTATCTGTATTTTGAGCGCGCAAACTGCTGCATTATGACATTAAAGGTAGTGTGATAATATGCACAACGTGTTTTGTAGCTAAGGTAAAGGTGACTTGTAATGTTTAGCAACAAGTCACCCTAGATTGTTTAGTGTGTTGACGACGACGTTTCGGTCCTGGACCATTCTCAAGTCGACTTGAGAATGGTCCAGGATGGACCGAAACGTCGTCATCCCTTCACCTGCTAGTGTGTGGCCTGGTCAAACTACTTCAGCCACGTTATTGTGACTCATCGCCTGCACTTAGTGTGTTAACGACTAGGGCGATGGAGTGGTCATATCAGGATGGCAATTGTGCAAATAAATGTGGAAGATAATTGTTTCCATCTTGTTTACTCTGCGATATGAAATGGTTTCACCTGTAAATGGTCCTTTTTGACAATGTAATCACTAGGCTTCTAACGTTGGTTTGGTGCTCAGAGACCATATACTGTACTTAAGAGGTTTTAAGCATGTTATTTATATAATTTAGGCCAATAAACAGCTAAATAAATTAATAATACACAGTACGTTTATCTAAGATTAGCTAAAGGTTTGTTTTTAGTGGAAGACCCTAATAAGATAATGTGTTTCTATGTAACTTTAAAAGAACATTGATGCTTAACCATAGCCTCATGAGTCGGAGACAAAAATGTACTCCGTTAGGCTATTGCAGTCTTATCAGTCTTGCCTACTCGCTATTGTTGATACAATCTTTAATTAATCTCCATTGCAATTTCACCTTTTCCAGTGATTGGTTCCAGTGTTCTTGAAATTCATAATTGTATTTTCCTACTCGATTGTATTTGAAATAAACTGTTTATACTTACCCTGGTGCTACATAGCCTTCCCGGTTTGGTGCCTTATTTTAATAATTACTTATACTTGCCCTTAATATATGTAAAAAATATTTTTTCAGGAGTGTGGCACGTGTGGACAAGTGTTGGATCAGAGGAGTCAAGGTAAAGTGCTTATTTAACAACTAGTTCTGGGGAGGAGCGGGTGGAACTAGATGGACGTAGTCAACTTCACATTCTTGTTACACTAACACTGGTTTGTGCCTCGGAGAGGCTGCAGGATCCAATATGTTCAGTAGATCTTCGGTTTCAACTCCTTTTGACCATGTCGTAGCTCAGTCGATTACGGCAGCGTCTGGGATGCTCTCGGACGCAGGTTCGAATCCTCGTCCCGGCCCTTGTGGATTTGTACACTCTTGTTAGCAGGCTGAGAGCTTTTCTTTCCCATAGATTTATTTATAGAAGAGTTAGCAATAAGTCGGCTGGGTTTATTAACGTATTGTTTTTAGGCCCCATTTACATTATGCCGTTCAGTTTTGGTCGCCATACACATAATGAATGGACATAATTCACTAGAACACGTCAGTTAGGATGACAAAGTTAATCCCGCAAATTAGAAAGCTTCCATATGAAGAGATGTTGGAAAAACCTTAACGTGACATGATTGAAGTGTACAAGTGGATGAATGGGCATAACAAGGGAGTTATTGATAAGGCTTTAAATGAAGATAAGTTTAGATTTAGGAAATACCTGGGTAAATACTGGTTTGGTAACTGGGTTGTGGATTTGCGGAACCAATTACTGGATCATGTGCAGACGACGAGTCACAATAATACCTGCGTTCACAGTTCATCCTCGTCGCCAATGTGGTGTTTGTGTGTTACTGAGGAAGTCTTGGTTGTAGGGTTGATGTAAAGTCATGACTTGGTTACTGACTTTAATACTTAATATGATTACATGACTAGTAGCTACCAAGCTTGGCGGGCGTCCTGTACGCTCTCTTGTTTACCTCCCCTCTCTGGCGTCCCAGCCGCCGCACATAGAAAACGGATGGTACCATTTTCTGTGAACATGACAAGCCCCAGGCGAGGTGTGGAAAGAAAGTCCAGCCAGGGGCGTTCAATCTGTGCGCCAAGATGGCCGACCTTCGGGCGGGAATCTCCTCCACAACCAAATCTTTTATTGAGGAGTTGTTGCCAACCTACTTTTATCTGGCATGTATTATGCCAGTTTTCGCCTCGCATAATTTTTTCTCATTTGGAAATACAATATTATCTTCACTATAAATTACTACTATAGTGTGTCATTTCTGCTCACACTCATCTCTAAATAAAATGATTACAAATATTTCCAAAGACATAAACTGCCTCATCCAGCCCGCCTCTTCCCTCATTCCAAATCCAAAAACCCTCCAACTCCAACTCCAAGAGGAATTTCAAACTGCGAATACGTGCAGAGAACCAGAATTTGGCTCCAAAATATGGCTCAGGCCTCGAAATTGAGATGTTTGGGATATTTTGAAAACTGCAGGGGAGTTTGTGCAAAATGTGACACACTGCTGCTTTCAGGACTTGGCATATGTTGTGTATAAAAAGTCGTAATTTCAAACTGCGAATAAGTGCAGAGAGCCAGAATTTGGCTCCAAAGTATGGCTCAGGCGTCGAAATTTGGATATTTGGGATATTTTGAAAACTGCAGGGGGGGGGGGGTTTGGGACAAATTTGACCAAACGCCGCTTTCAGTACTTGGTATATGTTGGGTATAAAAAAGTCGTAATTTCAAACTGCGAATACGTGCAGAGAGCCAGAATTTGGCTCCAAAATAAGTATCAGGCCTTAAAATTGGGATATTTGGGATATTTCGAAAACTGCAGGGGAGTTTGTGCGAAATGTGATTCACTGCCGCTTTCAGGACTTGGCATATGTTGGGTATAAAAAGTCGTAATTTCACACTGCGAATACGTGCAGAGAGCCAGAATTTGGCTCCAAAATAAGTATCAGGCCTTAAAATTGGGATATTTGGGATATTTCGAAAACTGCAGGGGAGTTTGCGCAAAATGTGACACACTGCCACTTTCAGTACTTGGTATATGTTGGGTATAAAAAAGTCGTAATTTCAAACTGCGAATACGTGCAGAGAGCCAGAATTTGGCTCCAAAATAAGTATCAGGCCTTAAAATTGGGATATTTGGGATATTTCGAAAACTGCAGGGGAGTTTGCGCATAATGTGACTCACTGCCACTTTCAGTACTTGGTATATGTTGGGTATAAAAAAGTCGTAATTTCAAACTGCGAATACGTGCAGAGAGCCAGAATTTGGCTCCAAAATAAGTATCAGGCCTTAAAATTGGGATATTTGGGATATTTCGAAAACTGCAGGGGAGTTTGCGCATAATGTGACTCACTGCCACTTTCAGTACTTGGCAAATGTTGGGTATAAAACGTCGTAATATCAAACTGTGAATTCGTGCAGAGAGCCAAACGTTGGCTCCAAAATATGGCTCAGGTCTCGATATTGAGATGTTTGGGATATTTTGAAAACTGCAGGGAGGTTTAGGACAAATGTGACCAAACGCCGCTTTCCGTACTTGGCATATGTTGGGTATAAAAAAGTCGCAATTTCAAACTGCGAATACGTGCAGAGAGCAAGAATTTGGCTCCAAAACATGGCTCAGGCCTCGAAATTGGGATATTTGGGATATTTTGAAAACTGCAGGGGAGTTTGTGCAAAATGTGACTCACTGCTGCTTTCAGTTCTTGGCATATGTTGGGTATAAAAAGTCGTTATTTCAAACTGCGAATACGTGCATAGAGCCAGAATTTGGCTCCAAAATAGTGCTCAGTCCTCGAAATTGGGATGTTTGGGATATTTTGAAAACCTCAGTGGGCTTTGGGACAAATATGACCAAACACCGCTTTCAGAACTTGGCATATGTTGGGTATAAAAAGTCGTAATTTCAAACTGCGAATACGTGCAGAGAGCCAGAACTTGGCTCCGAAATATAGCTCAGGCCTGAAAATTGGAATATTTGGGATATTTCGAAAACTGCAGGGGAGTTTGTGCGAAATGTGAATCACTGCCGCTTTCAGGACTTGGCATATGTTGGGTATAAAATGTCGTAATTTCAAACCACGAATACGTGCATAGAGCCAGAATTTGGCTCCAAAATACGGGTCAGGCCTCGAAATTGGGATGTTTGGAATATTTTGAAAACTGCAGGGGGGGTTTTGGACAATAGTGACCAAACGCCGCAATCAGTACTTGGCATATGTTGGGTATAAAAAAGTCGTAATTTCAAACTGCGAATACGTGCAGGGAGCCAGAATTTGGCTCCAAAATATGGCTCAGGCATCGAAATTGGGATATTCGTAATTTCAAACTGCGAATATGTGCAGAGAGCCAAAATTTGGCTCCAAAATATAGCTCATGCCTCGAAATTGGGATGTTTGGGATATTTTGAAAACTGCAGGGGAGTTTGTGCAAAATGTGACTTACTGCCGCTTTCAGGACTTGGCATATGTTGGGGAAAAAAGTCGTAATTTCAAACTGCGAATACGTGCAGAGAGCCAGAATTTGGCTCCAAAATATGGCTCAGGCCTCAAAATTGGGATGTTTGGGATATTTTGAAAACTGCAGGGGGGGTTTTGGACAAATGTGACCAAACGCCGCGATCTGTACTTGGCATATGTTGGGTATAAAAAAGTCGTAATTTCAAACTGCGAATACGTGCAGAGAGCCAGAATTTGGCTCCAAAATATGGCTCAGGCCTCGAAATTGGGATGTTTGGGATATTTTGAAAAATGCCGGGTGGATTGAGACAAATGTGACCAATTGCCGCTTTCAGTACTTGGCATATGTTGGGTATAAAAAAGTGGTAATTTCAAACTGCGAATATGTGCAGAGAGCCAGAATTTGTCTCCAAAATATGGCTCAGGACTCGAAATTGGGATTTTTGGGATATTTTGAAAACTGCAGGGAGGTTTGGGACAAATTTGACCAAATGCCACTTTCAGTACTTGGCATATGTTGGGTAAAAAAAGTCGTAATTTCAAACTTCGAATACGTGCAGAGAGCCAGAATTTGACTCCAAAATATGGCTCAGGCCTCGATTTGGGATATTTGGGATATTTCGAAAACTGCAGGGGAGTTTGTGCGAAATGTGACTCACTGCCGCTTTCAGTACTTGGCATATTTTGGGTATAAAAATCGTAATATCAAACTGCGAATACGTTCAGAGAGCCAGAATTTAGCTCCAAAACATGGCTCAGGCCTCGATATTGTGATGTTTGGGATATTTTGAAAACTGCAGGGAGGTTATGGACAAATGTAACCAAACGCCGCTTTCAGTACTTGGCATATGTTGGGTATAAAAAAATTTATTTTCAAACTGCGAATACGTGCAGAGAGCCAGAATTTGGCTCCAAAATATAGCTCAGGCCTCAAAATTAGTATATTTGAGATATTTCGAAAACTGCAGGGAGCTTGTGCGAAATGTGACTCACTGCCGCTTTCAGTACTTGGCATATGTTGGGTATAAAATTCCGTAATTTCAAACCGCGAATACGTGCATAGGGCCAGAATTTGGCTCCAAAATATGGCTCAGGCCTCGAAATTGGGATGTTTGGAATATTTTGAAAACTGCAGGGGGGTTTTGGACAAATGTGACCAAACGCCACTTTCAGCACTTGGTATATTTTGGGTATAAAAAAGTTGTAATTTCAAACTGCGAATACGTGCAGAGAGCCAGAATTTGGCTCCAAAATACGGCTCAGGCCTCGAATTTGGGATATTTGGGATATTTTGAAAACTGCATGGGGGGTTTGGGACAAATGTGACCAAACGCCACTTTCAGCACTTGGTATATTTTGGGTATAAAAAAGTTGTAATTTCAAACTGCGAATACGTGCAGAGAGCCAGAATTTGGCTCCAAAATATGGCTCAGGCCTCGAATTGGGATATTTGGGATATTTCGAAAACTGCAGGGGAGTTTGTGCAAATGTGACTCACTGCCGCTTTCAGTACTTGGCATATGTTGGGTATAAAAATCGTAATTTCAAACTGCGAATACGTGCAGAGAGCCAGAATTTGGCTCCAAAATATGGCTCAGGCCTCGAAATTGGGATGTTTGGGATATTTTGAAAACTGCAGGGAGGTTTGGACAAATACCAAACGCCGCTTTCAGTACTTGGCATATGTTGGGTATAAAAATCGTAATTTCAAACTTCGAATACGTGCAGAGAGCCAGAATTTGGCTCCAAAATATGGCTCAGGCCTCGAAATTGGGATGTTTGGGATATTTTGAAAACTGCAGGGGGGTTTGGGACAAATTGACCAAATGCTTTCAGTACTTGGCATATGTTGGGTATAAAAAGTCGTAATTTCAAACTTCGAATACGTGCAGAGAGCCAGAATTTGGCTCCAAAATATGGCTCAGGCCTCGAAATTGGATGTTTGGGATATTTTAAAACTGCAGGGGAGTTTGACAAAATGTGACTCACTGCCGCTTTCAGTACTTGGCATATGTTGGGTATAAAATCGTAATTTCAAACTGCGAATACGTGCAGAGGCCAGAATTTGGCTCCAAAATATGGCTCAGGCCTCGAAATTGGGATGTTTGGGATATTTGAAAACTGCAGGTTTTGCAAATGTGACTCACTGCCGCTTTCAGTACTTGGCATATGTTGGGTATAAAAAGTCGTAATTTCAAACCGAATACGTGCAGAGAGCCAGAATTTGGCTCCAAAATATGGCTCAGGCCTCGAAATTGGATGTTTGGGATATTTTGAAAACTGCAGGGGGGGTTTTGGACAAATGTTTCCAAATGCCACTTTCAGTACTTGGCATATGTTGGGTATAAAAAGTCGTAATTTCAAACTGCGAATACGTGCAGAGAGCCAGAATTTGGCTCCAAAATATGGCTCAGGCCTCGAAATTGGGATGTTTGGGATATTTTGAAAACTGCAGGGAGTTTGTGCAAATGTGACCCCGCTTTCAGTACTTGGCATATGTTGGGTATAAAAAGTCGTAATTTCAAACTGCGAATACGTGCAGAGAGCCAGAATTTGGCTCCAAAATATGGCTCAGGCCTCGAAATTGGGATTTTGGGATATTTCGAAAACTGCAAGTTTGTGCAAATGTGACTACTGCCCGCTTTCAGTACTTGGCATATGTTGGGTATAAAAAGTCGTAATTTCAAACTTCGAATACGTGCAGAGAGCCAAATTTGGCTCCAAAATATGGCTCAGGCCTCGAAATTGGGATGTTTGGATATTTTGAAAACTGCAGGGGAGGTTTGGACAAATTGACCGCCACTTTCAGTACTTGGCATATGTTGGGTATAAAAAGTCGTAATTTCAAACTGCGAATACGTGCAGAGAGCCAGAATTTGGCTCCAAAATATGCTCAGGCCTCGAAATTGGGATATTTGGGATATTTCGAAAACTGCAGGAGTTGTGCGAAAATGTGACTCACTGCCGCTTTCAGGACTTGGCATATGTTGGGTATAAAATGTAATTTCAAACTGCGAATACGTGCAGAGAGCCAGAATTTGGCTCCAAAATATGGCTCAGGCCTCGAAATTGGGATGTTTGGGATATTTTGAAAACTGCAGGGGTGTTTGGACAAATGTGACCAAACCGCTTTCAGTACTTGGCATATGTTGGGTATAAAAAATCGTAATTTCAAACTGCGAATACGTGCAGAGAGCCAGAATTTGGCTCCAAAATATGGCTCAGGCCTCGAAATTGATATTTGGGATATTTTGAAAACTGCAGGGGAGTTTGTGCAAAATTGACTCACTGCTGCTTTCAGGACTTGGCATATGTTGGGTATAAAAAGTCGTAATTTCAAACCGCGAATACGTGCATAGAGCCAGAATTTGGCTCCAAAATATGGCTCAGGCCTCGAAATTGGGATGTTTGGGATATTTTGAAAACTGCAGGGAGGTTTGGGACAAATGTGACCAAATGCCGCTTTCAGTACTTGGCATATGTTGGGTATAAAAAGTCGTAATTTCAAACTGCGAATACGTGCAGAGAGCCAGAATTTGGCTCCAAAATATGGCTCAGGCCTCAAATTGGGATATTTGGGATATTTCGAAAACTGCAGGGAGTTTGGCAAATTTGACTCACTGCCACTTTCAGGACTTGGCATATGTGGGTATAAAATCGTAATTTCAAACGAATACGTGCAGAGAGCCAAATTTGGCTCCAAAATATGGCTCAGGCCTCGAAATTGGGATGTTTGGGATATTTTGAAAACTGCAGGGGGGTTTGGACAAATGTGACCTGCCACTTTAGTACTTGGCATATGTTGGGTATAAAATGTCGTAATTTCAAACTGCGAATACGTGCAGAGAGCCAGAATTTGGCTCCAAAATATGGCTCAGGCCTCGAAATTGGGATGTTTGGGATATTTTGAAAACTGCAGGGGGTTGGGACAAATGTCACCAAACGCGCTTTCAGTACTTGCATATGTTGGGTATAAAAAGTCGTAATTTCAAACTGCGATACGTGCAAAGAGCCAGAATTTGGCTCCAAAATACGGCTCAGGCCTCGAAATTGGGATGTTTGGATATTTTGAAAACTGCAGGAGGTTTGGGACAAATGTCCCCCGCTTTCAGTACTTGGCATATGTTGGGTATAAAAAGTCGTAATTTCAAACTACGAATACGTGCAGAGAGCCAGAATTTGGCTCCAAAATATGGCTCAGGCCTCGAAATTGGGATGTTTGGGATATTTTGAAAACTGCAGGGAGGTTTGGGACAAATGTGACCAAATGCCGCTTTCAGTACTTGGTATGTTGGGTATAAAAAGTCGTAATTTCAAACTGCGAATACGTGCAGAGAGCCAGAATTTGGCTCCAAAATATGGCTCAGGCCTCTAATTGGGTATTTGGGATATTTCGAAAACTGCAGGGAGGTTTGGGACAAATTGACCAAATGCCACTTTCAGTACTTGGCATATGTTGGGTATAAAAGTCGTAATTTCAAACTGAATACGTGCAGAGAGCCAAATTTGGCTCCAAAATATGCTCAGGCCTCGAAATTGGGATATTTGATATTTCGAAAACTGCAGGGGAGGCGTGCGAAATGTGACTCACTGCCGCTTAGGACTTGGCATATGTTGGGTATAAAATGTCGTAATTTCAAACTGCGAATACGTGCATAGAGCCAGAATTTGGCTCCAAAAACGGCTAGGCCTCGAAATTGGGATGTTTGGGATATTTTGAAAACTGCAGGGGGTTTGGGACAAATGTGACCAAACACCGCTTTCAGTACTTGGCATATGTTGGGTATAAAAATCGTAATATCAAACTGCGAATACGTGCAAGAGCTAGAACTTGGCTCCAAAATATGGCTCAGGCCTCGATATTGTGATGTTTGGGATATTTTGAAAACTGCTGGGGGTTTGGGACAAATACCAAACGCCGCTTTCAACACTTGGCATATGTTGGGTATAAAAAGTCGTAATATCAAACTGCGAATACGTGCAAGAGCTAGAATTGGCTCCAAAATATGGCTCAGGCCTCGAAATTGGGATGTTTGGGATATTTTGAAAACTGCAGGGGGTTTGGGACAATGTACCAAACGCCGCTTTCAGTACTTGGCATATGTTGGGTATAAAATAGTCGTAATTTCAAACGGCGAATACGTGCAGAAGCCAGAATTTGGCTCCAAAATATAGCTCAGGCCTCGAAATTGGGATATTTGGGATATTTCGAAAACTGCAGGGGAGTTTGTCAAAATGTGACTCACTGCCGCTATCAGGACTTGGCATATGTTGGGAATAAAAAGTTGTATTTCAAACTGCGTACGTGCATAGAGCCAAAATTTGGCTCCAAAATACGGCTCAGGCCTCTAAATTGGGATGTTTAGGATATTTTGAATACTGCAGGGGGTTTGGGACAAATGTCACCAAACGCCGCTTTCAGTACTTGCATATGTTGGGTATAAAAAAGTCGTAATTTCAAATGAATATACGTGCAGAGAGCCAGAATTTGGCTCCAAAATATGGCTCAGGCCTCGAAATTGGGATGTTTGGGATATTTTGAAAACTGCAGGGGGGTTTGGATAATGTGACCAAACGCCGCTTTCATACTAGGCATATGTTGGGTATAAAAAAGTCGTAATTTCAAACGGCGAATACGTGCGTAGAGCCAGAATTTGGCTCCAAAATATAGCTCAGGCCTCGAAATTGGGATATTTGGGATGTTTCCAAAACTGCAGGGGAGTTTGGCAAATGTGACACTGCCGCTATCAAGGACTTGACATATGCTGGGTATAAAAAGTCGTAATTTCAAACTGCGTATACGTGCATAGAGCCAGAATTTGGCTCCAAAATACGGCTCAGGCCTCGAAATTGGGATGTTTAGGATATTTTGAAAACTGCAGGAGGGTTGGGACAAATGTCACCAAACGCCGCTTTCAGTACTTGCATATGTTGGGTATAAAAAAGTCGTAATTTAAACTGTGAATACGTGCAGAGAGCCAGAATTTGGCTCCAAAATATGGCTCAGGCCTCGAAATTGGGATGTTTAGGATATTTTGAAAACTGCAGGAGGGTATGGGACAAATGTCCCTAACGCCGCTTTCAGTACTTGCATATGTTGGGTATAAAAAAGTCGTAATTTCAAACTGCGTATACGTGCATAGAGCCAGAATTTGGCTCCAAAATACGGCTCAGGCCTCGAAATTGGGATGTTTAGGATATTTTGAAAACTGCAGGAGGGTATGGGACAAATGTCACCAAACGCCGCTTTCAGTAATTGGCATATGTTGGGTATAAAAAATTCGCAATTTCAAACTACGAATACGTGCAGAGAGCCAGAATTTGGCTCCAAAATATGGCTCAGGCCTCGAAATTGAGATGTTTGGGATATTTTGAAAACTGCAGGGGGAATTGGGACAAATTTGACAAAACGCCGATTTCAGTACTTGGCATATGTTGGTATAAAAAAGTCGCAATTTAAAACTACGAATACGTGCAGAGAGCTAGAATTTGGCTCCAAAATATGGATCAGGCCTCGAAATTGGGATGTTTGAGATATTTTGAAAACTGCAAGAAGGATTGAGACAAATCTGACCAAATGCCGCTTTCAGTACTTGGTATATGTAGGGTATAAAAAAGTCGTAATTTCAAACTGCGGATACGTGCAGAGAGCCAGAATTTGGCTCCAAAACATGGCTCAGTCCTCGAAATTGGGATGTTTGGGATATTTTGAAAACTGCTGGGGGTTTGGGACAAATGTGACCAAATGCCGCTTTCAGTACGTGGTATATGTTAGGTATAAAAAGTCGTAATTTCAAAGTGCGATACGTGCAGAGAGCCAAAATTTGGCTACAAAATATGGCTCAGGCCTCGAAATTGGGATGTTTGGATATTTTGAAAACTGCAGGGGAGTTTGTGCGAAATGTGACTCACTGCCGCTTTCAGGACTTGGCATATGTTGGGTACAAAATGTCGTAATTTCAAACCGCGAATACGTGCATAGAGCCAGAATTTGGCTCCAAAATATTGCTCACGCCACGAAATTGGGATGTTTGGGGTATTTCGAAAACTGCAGGGGGTTTGTGCAAAATGTGACTCACTTCTGCTTTCAGTACTTGGCATATGTTGGGTATAAAAATCGTAATATCAAACTGCGAATACGTGCAGAGACCCAGAATTTGGCTCCAAAATATGGCTCAGGCCTCGATATGTGATGTTTGGGATATTTTGAAAACTGCAGGGAGGTTTGGGACAAATATAACCAAACGCCGCTTTCAACACTTGGCATATGTTGGGTATAAAAATTCGTAATTTCATACTGCGAATACGTGAAGAGAGCCAGAAGTTGGCTCCAAAATATGGCTCAGGCCTCGAAATTGGGATATTTGGGATATATCGACAACTGTAGGGGAGTTTGTGCAAAATTTGACTCACTGCTGCTTTCAGGACTTGGCATATGTTGGGTATAAAAAGTCGTAATTTCAAACCACGAATACGTGCATAGAGCCAGAATTTGGCTCCAAAATATTGCTCAGTTCTCGAAATTGGGATGTTTGGGATATTTTGAAAACTGCAGGGACGGTTTGTGAAAAATGTGACCAAACGCCGCATTCAGTACTTGGCATATGTTGGGCATAAAAAAGGTCGTAATTTCAAACTGCGAATACGTGCAATGAGCCAGAATTTGGCTCCAAAATATTGCTCAAGCCTCGAAATTGGGATATTTGGGATATTTCGAAAACTGCAGGGGAGTTTGTGCGAAATGTGACTCTCTGCCGCTTTCAGTACTTGACATATGTTGGGTATAAAAAAGTCGTAATTTCAAACTGCGAATACGTGCAGAGAGCCGGAGTTTGGCTCCAAAATATGGCTCTCGCCTCGAAATTGGGATTTTTGGGGTATTTCGAAAACTGCAGGGGAATTTGTGCAAAATGTGACTCACTGGCGCTTTCAGTACTTGGCATATGTTGGGTATAAAAATCGTAATATCAAACTGCGAATAAGTGCAGAGAGCCAGAATTTGGCTCCAAAATATGGCTCAGGCCTCGATATTGTGATGTTTGGGATATTTTGAAAACTGCAGGGAGGTTTGGGACAATATAACCAAACGCCGCTTTCAACACTTGGCATATGTTGGGTATAAAAAGTCGTAATTTCAAACTGCGAATACGTGCATAGAGCCAGAATTTGGCTCCAAAATATTGCTCAGTCCTCGAAATTGGGTAGTTTGGGATATTTTGAAAACTGCAGGGGGGTTTGGGACAAATATGACCAAACGCTGCTTACAGAACTTGGCATATGTTGGGTATAAAAGTCATAATTTCAAACTGCGAATACGTGCAGAGAGCTTGAATTTGGCTCCAAGATATGGCTCAGGCCATGAAAGTGGGATGTTTGGGATATTTTGAAAACTGCAGGCGAGTTTGAGCAAAATGTGACTCACTGCCGCTTTCAGTACTTGGCATATGTTGGGTATAAAAAGTCGTAATTTCAAACTGCGAATACGTGCAGAGAGCCAGAATTTGGCTCCAAAATATGGCTCAGGCCTCGAAATTGGGATATTTGGGATATTTTGAAAACTAAAGGGGGGGGTTTGGGACAAATGTGACCAAACGCCGCTTTCAGTACTTGGCATATGTTGGGTATTAAAATTCGTAATTTCAAACTGCGAATACGTACAGAGAGCCAGAATTTGGCTCCAAAATATGGCTCAGGCCTCGAAATTGGATATTTGGGATATTTCGAAAACTGCAGGGAGTTTGTGCGAAATGTGACTCACTGCCGCTTTCAGTACTTGGCATATGTTGGGTATAAATAAAAAGTCGTAAATTCAAACTGCGAATACGTGCAGAGAGCCTGAGTTTGGCTCCAAATATGGCTCAGGCCTCAAAATTGGGATATTTGGGATATTTTGAAAACTGCAAGAGAGTTTGTGCAAAATGTGACTCACTGCCGCTTTCCAGGACTTGGCATATGTTGGGTATAAAAAGTCGTAATTTCAAACTGAGAATATGTGCATTAGCCAGAATTTGGCTCCAAAATATGGCTCAGGTATCGGATTTGGGATGTTTGGGATATTTTGAAAACTGCAGGGGGGTTTGGGCAAAATGTTACCCACCGGTGCTTTCAGTAATTGGCAGATTTTTGGTATAAAAAGTGGGAATTTCAAACTGCGAATAGGTGCAGAGAGCCAGAATTGGGTCCAAAATATGGCTCAGGTATCGAATTTGGGATGTTTGGGTATTTTGAAAACTGCAGGGGGGTTTGGGCAAAATGTTACCCACCGGTGCTTTCAGTAATTGGCAGATTTTTGGTATAAAAATTCGGAATTTCAAACTGCGAATAGGTGCAGAGAGCCAGAATTTGGGTCCAAAATATGGCTCAGGTATCGAATTTGGGATGTTTGGGATATTTTGAAACTGCAGGGGGGGGGGGTTTGGGCAAAATGTGACCCACCGGTGCTTTCAGTAATTGGCAGTTTTTTGGTATAAAAAGTCGGAATTTCACACTACGAATAGGTGCAGAGAGCCAGAATTTGGGTCCAAATAGGCTCATATCGAATTTGGGATGTTATGGATATTTTGAAAACAGCAGGGGGTTTGGGCGAAATGTGACCCACCGCCGCTTTCAGTAATTGGCATATTTTTGGTATAAAAAGCCGGAATTTCAAACTGCGAATAGGTGCAGAGAGCCAGAATTTGGGTCAAATTATGGCTCAGGTATCGAATTTGGGATGTTTGGGATATTTTGAAAACAGAAGGGGGGTTTGGGCAAATGTGACCCACCGCCGCTTTCAGTAATTGGCATATTTTCGGTATAAAAAGTCGGAATTTCAAACTGCGAATAGGTGCAAAGAGCCAGAATTTGGGTCCAAAATATGGCTCAGGTATCGAATTTGGGATGTTTGGGATATTTTGAAAACTGCAGGGGGTTTGGCAAAATGTTACCCACCGGTGCTTTCAGTAATTGGCAGATTTTTGGTATAAAAAGTCGGAATTTCAAACTGCGAATAAGTGCAGAGAGCCAAAATTTGGGTCCAAAATATGGCTCGGTATCGAATTTGGGATGTTTGGGATATTTTGAAAACAGCAGGGGGTTTGGGCGAAATGTGACCCACCGCCGCTTTCAGTAATTGGCATATTTTTGGTATAAAAAAGTCGGAATTTCAAACTGCGAATAGGTGCAGAGAGCCAGAATTTGGGTCCAAAATATGGCTCAGGTATCGAATTTGGGATGTTTGGGATATTTTGAAAACTGCAGGGGGTTTGGGCAAAATGTTACCCACCGGTGCTTTCAGTAATTGGCAGATTTTTGGTATAAAAAGTCGGAATTTCAAACTGCGAATAGGTGCAGAGAGCCAAAATTTGGTCCAAAATATGGCTCAGGTATCGAATTTGGGATGTTTGGGATATTTTGAAAACAGCAGGGGGGTTTGGGCGAAATGTGACCCCCGCCGCTTTCAGTAATTGGCAATTTTTGGTATAAAAAAGTCGGAATTTCAAACTGCGAATAGGTGCAGAGAGCCAGAATTTGGGTCCAAAATATGGCTCAGGTATCGAATTTGGGATGTTTGGGATATTTTGAAAACTGCAGGGGGGTTTGGGCAAAATGTGACCCACCGCCGCTTTCAGTAATTGGCTAATTTTTGGTATAGAAAGTCGGATTTTCAAACTGCGAATAGGTGCAGAGAGCCAGAATTTGGATCCAAAATATGGCTCCGTATCGAATTTGGATGTTTGGGATATTCTAAACTGCAGGGGGGTTTGGGCAAAATGTGACTCACCGCCGCTTTCAGTAACTGGCATATTTTCGGTATAAAAAGTCGGAATTTCAAACTGCGAATACGTGCATCGAGCCAGAATTTGGCTCCAAAATATGGCTCAGGTATGGATTTTGGATGTTTGGGATATTTTGAAAACTGCAGGGGGGTTTGGCTAAATGTGACCCACCGCCGCTTTCAGTAATTGGTATATTTTCAGTATAAAAGTAGGAATTTCAAACTGCGAATAGCTGCAAAGAGCCAGAATTTGGGTCCAAAATATGACTCGGGTATCGAATTTGGGATGTTTGGGATATTTTGAAAACTGCAGGGGTTTGGGCAAAATGTTACCCACCGTGCTTTCAGTAATTGCAGATTTTTGGTATAAAAAGACGGAATTTCAAACTGCGAATAGGTGCAGAGAGCCAAAATTTGGGTCCAAAATATGGCTCAGGTATCGAATTTGGGATGTTTGGATATTTTAAAAACTTGCGGGGGGGTTTTGGGCAAAATGTGACCCCCGGTGCTTTCAGTAATTGGCATATTTTCGGTATAAAAAGTTGGAATTTCAAACTGCGAATAGGTGCAGAGAGCCAGAATTTGGGTCCAAAATATGGCTCAGGTATCGAATTTGGGATGTTTGGGATAATTTGAAAACTGCAGGGGGGTTTGGGCAAAATGTGACCCACCGCCGCTTTCAGTAATTGGCTAATTTTTGGTATAGAAAGTCGGATTTTCAAACTGCGAATAGGTGCAGAGAGCCAGAATTTGGGTCCAAAATATGGCTCCGGTATCGAATTTGGGATGTTTGGGATATTTTTAAAACTGCAGGGGGGTTTGGGCAAAATGTGACTCACCGCCGCTATCAGTAATTGGCATATTTTCGGTATAAAAGTCGGAATTTCAAACTGCGAATACGTGCAGAGAGCCAGAATTTGGCTCCAAAATGTGGCTCAGGTATCGGATTTGGGATGTTTGGGATATTTTGAAACTGCAGGGGGTTGTGCAAAATGTGACCCACCGCCGCTTTCAGTAATTGGTATATTTTCAGTATAAAAGTAGGAATTTCAAACTGCGAATAGGTGCATAGAGCCAGAATTGGGCCCAAAATATGGCTCAGGTATTGAATTTGGGATGTTTGGGATATTTTGAAAACTGCAGGGGGGTTTGGGCAAAATGTTACCCACCGGTGCTTTCAGTAATTGGCAGATTTTTGGTATAAAAAGTGGAATTTCAAACTGCGAATAGGTGCAGAGAGCCAGAATTTGGGTCCAAAATATGGCTCAGGTATCGAATTTGGGATGTTTGGGATATTTTGAAACAGCAGGGGGGTTTGGGCGAAATGTGACCCACCGCCGCTTTCAGTAATTGGCATATTTTTGGTATAAAAAGCCGGAATTTCAAACTGCGAATAGGTGCAGAGAGCCAGAATTTGGTCAAAATATGGCTCAGGTATCGAATTTGGGATGTTTGGGATATTTTGAAAACAGAAGGGGGGTTTGGGCAAAATGTGACCCACCGCCGCTTTCAGTAATTGGCATATTTTTGGTATAAAAAAGTCGGAATTTCAAACTGCGAATAGGTGCAGAGAGCCAGAATTTGGGTCCAAAATATGGCTCAGGTATCGAATTTGGGATTTTGGGATATTTTGAAAACTGCAGGGGGGTTTGGGCAAAATGTGACCCACCGCGCTTTCAGTAATTGGCTAATTTTTGGTATAGAAAGTCGGATTTTCAAACTGCGAATAGGTGCAGAGAGCCAGAATTTGGATCCAAAATATGGCTCCGGTATCGAATTTGGGATGTTTGGGATATTTCTAAAACTGCAGGGGGTTTGGGCAAAATGTGACTCACCGCCGCTTTCAGTAACTGGCATATTTTCGGTATAAAAAGTCGGAATTTCAAACTGCGAATACGTGCATCGAGCCAGAATTTGGCTCCAAATATGGCTCAGGTATTGGATTTTGGATGTTTGGATATTTTGAAAACTGCAGGGGGGTTTTGGGCTAAATGTGACCCACCGCCGCTTTCAGTAATTGGCAGATTTTTCGTATAAAAAGTAGGAATTCAAACTGCGAATAGGTGCAGAGAGCCAGAATTTGGGTCCAAAATATGCTCAGGTATCGAATTTGGGATGTTTGGGATATTTTGAAAACTGCAGGGGGGTTTGGGCAAATGTGACCCACCGGTCGCTTTCCAGTAATTGGCATATTTTTCGGTATAAAAAAGTCGGAATTTCAAACTGCGAATAGGTGCAAGAGAGCCAGAATTTGGGTCCAAAATATGGCTCAGGGTATCGAATTTGGGATGTTTGGGATATTTTGAAAACTGCAGGGGGGTTTGGGCAAAATGTGACCCACCGCCGCTTTCAGTAATTGGCTAATTTTTGGTATAGAAAGTCGGAATTTCAAACTGCGAATAGGTGCAGAGAGCCAGAATTTGGGTCCAAAATATGGCTCCGGGTATCGAATTTGGGATGTTTGGGATATTTGAAAAACTGCAGGGGGGTTTGGGCAAAAATGTGGACTCACCCGCCGCTTTCAGTAATTGGATATTTTCGGTATAAAAAAAGTCGGAATTTCAAACTGCGAATAGGTGCAGAGAGCCAGAATTTGGGTCCAAATAGGGTTCAGGTATCGGACTTTGGATGCTTTGGAATATTTGAAAACTGCAGGGGGGTTTGTGCAAAATGTGACCCACCGCCGCTTTCAGTAATTGGTATATTTTCAGTATAAAAAGTCGGAATTTCAAACTGCGAATAGGTGCATAGAGCCAGAATTGGGCCCAAAATATGGCTCAGGTATTGAATTTGGGATGTTTGGGATTTTGAAAACTGCAAGGGGGTTTGGGCAAAATGTTACCCACCGGTGCTTTCAGTAATTGGCAGATTTTTGGTATAAAAAGTGGGAATTTCAAACTGCGAATAGGTGCAGAGAGCCAGAATTTGGGTCCAAAATATGGCTCAGGTATCGAATTTGGATGTATGGGATATTTTGAAACTGCAGGGGGGTTTGGGCAAAATGTTACCCACCGGTGCTTTCAGTAATTGGCAGATTTTTGGTATAAAAAAGTCGGAATTTCAAACTGCTGCGAATAGGTGCAGAGAGCCAGAATTTGGGTCCAAAATATGGCTCAGGTATCGAATTTGGGATGTTTGGGATATTTTGAAAACTGCAGGGGGGGGGGTTTGGGCAAAATGTGACCCACATGTCCTTTCAGTAATTGGCAGATTTTTGGTATAAAAAGTAGGAATTTCACACTGCGAATAGGTGCAGAGAGCCAGAATTTGGGTCCAAAATATGGCTCAGATATCGAATTTGGGATGTTTGGGATATTTTGAAAACAGCAGGGGGGTTTGGGCGAAATGTGACCCACCGCCGCTTTCAGTAATTGGCATATTTTTGGTATAAAAAGTCGGAATTTCAAACTGCGAATACGTGCAGAGAGCCAGAATTTGGGTCCAAATATGGCTCAGATATCGAATTTGGGATGTTATGGATATTTTGAAAACAGCAGGGGGGTTTGGGCGAAATGTGACCCACCGC